>NC_140005.1:2744243-2880673 GCF_964263955.1 Coregonus lavaretus
AACACAAACGAAACCCACATAATACCAACAACAAGAGGGGTAAGGCCAAATCACATGTTCCTTGAGAATTCCTTGAAGGTATAAACATTAGGACTATTTATTTAACTACAGCCACACACACACAAATGCACAGCATATGTTTTACTATCCTTGTGGGGACCAACAATTGATTTCCATTCAAAATCCTATTTTCTCTAACCTTAAACCTAACCCCTAATTCTAACCCTAACTCGAATTGTAACCGTAACCCTAAGCCTAAAATAGCCTTTCTCGTCGTGAGGGACCTGGGAAATGTCCCCACGAGGGAGAATTTTCCTTGTTTTACTATCCTTGTGGGGACTTATGGGGATTTGGGGGATTTCCGGTACCCACGAGGAAGCACACACACACAGTTTCCCAGCATGTACATGTCCACATATGGTTTCCTCACACAAATTCAAGCCCGGTCCAACCCAAGCCCGGTGAGCTGAAGCCCGAGCCCGGTCCGACATCTCAGAAATGTAATGAACCCGAAAAAAAATCCAGATTTCTAGAAAACAGTATATTGATTTAAACTGGTGTTGAGAAAAATGCGGCAGTGGAGTGAGGAGACGAGGAAACTGCCCTTGTCTTAGAAAAGTGAGGAGAGAGGAAACTGCCCTTGGTTATGATCAACTGAATGAGGAACATTCTGGAATAAAATAGGTTAATGCAATTGAAGGCATGTATCAAATTGTTGCTTATATTGAAACTACCAAAGTCATATCCAACCGTTATACTAATTTAAAGCAATAGCCGATGATCACCATTTTGATTGGGACAGTGCCATCACGCTGCTTTGAGACAGGCGTGGCATGGGGGATAGCGCCATCACGCTGGGGGACTCATCTTGATCAATCAATGTCCGATTTTTGTTTTCACTGAATCTCCGTTTGGATATTTGGTAATAATTAGACTGGGAAGATGTTAGCTAAATTGAGGTGAGTGCTAATGATCATCTTTAATCTAGTGTGCTCATATATTAGCACTGATCAGAACATTTTGCTAGCATGTAGGCCTATGTAGCTTAAGAAGTGGATTTTGCTCTTCACTAGCCTGTCCTACTCCCGACCAAAAGCCTGTGACTTGTCTGATAATCAATCAATGTGATTTTGTTTCACTGAATCTCCGTCTGTGTATTTGGTTAATTGATCTCTGGCTGGACAAATAGGTAGAGGTGGTAGCTCAATGTCAGAAACATTTATACTGAACAAAAATATATAAACGCAACATGTAGAGTGTTGGTCCCATGTTTCATGAGCTGAAATAAAAGATCCCAGACATGTCTGTAGGAAAAAGCTCAGACACCTGGCTAGAGAGCTCCTACACCTGGCTAGAGAGCTCCGACACCTGGCTAGAGAGCTCCGACACCTGGCTAGAGAGCTCCGACACCTGGCTAGAGAGCTCCGACACCTGGCTAGAGAGCTCCGACACCTGGCTAGAGAGCTCCGACACCTGGCTAGAGAGCTCCGACACCTGGCTAGAGAGCTCCGACACCTGGCTAGAGAGCTCCGACACCTGGCTAGAGAGCTCCGACACCTGGCTAGAGAGCTCCGACACCTGGCTAGAGAGCTCCGACACCTGGCTAGAGAGCTCCGACACCTGGCTAGAGAGCTCCTACACCTGGCTAGAGAGCTCCTACACCTGGCTAGAGAGCTCCTACACCTGGCTAGAGAGCTCAGACACCTGGCTAGAGAGCTCCGACACCTGGCTAGAGAGCTCCTACACCTGGCTAGAGAGCTCCTACACCTGGCTAGAGAGCTCCGACACCTGGCTAGAGAGCTCCGACACCTGGCTAGAGAGCTCCGACACCTGGCTAGAGAGCTCAGACAGTGGGCCATTTTAATTTAGACAGGACTGTATGGATTGAGACAATGCTTGTCCCTGAGTGGATGGGAGAGCAGTGGAATGGTACTCATTAAGGTACACTACTGTGTCAATGTCTGGTGGAGTGCTGTGGCTGGCTAGAGAGTGTTGTGACTGGTATAGGCTGGGAAGGTATAGGCTGGGAAGGTGTAGACTGGGAAGGTGTAGACTGGGAAGGTGTAGACTGGGAAGGTATAGGCTGGGAAGGTGTAGGCTGGGAAGGTGTAGACTGGGAAGGTATAGGCTGGGAAGGTGTAGACTGGGAAGGTGTAGACTGGGAAGGTGTAGACTGGGAAGGTGTAGGCTGGGAAGGTGTAGGCTGGGAAGGTGTAGACTGGGAAGGTATAGGCTGGGGAGGTGTAGGCTGGGAAGGTGTAGGCTGGGAAGGTAATGCTACGACTGGTGTAGGCTGGGAAGAGAATGCTACGACTGGTGTAGGCTGGGAAGATAATGCTATGACTGGTGTAGGCTGGGAAGATAATGCTATGACTGGTGTAGGCTGGGAAGATAATGCTACGACTGGTGTAGGCTGGGAAGATAATGCTATGACTGGTGTAGGCTGGGAAGATAATGATATGACTGGTGTAGGCTGGGAAGATGACGTGATTTCTGAAGCGCTACAGTTCTATTAGAGCCAGCTGTCACAACGTCAACTCTCCACTGTCCTCAGACAGCTAGTAACGTAACTCTCCACTGTCCTCAGACAGCTAGTAACGTAACTCTCCACTGTCCTCAGACAGCTAGTAACGTAACTCTCCACTGTCCTCAGACAGCTAGTAACGTAACTCTCCACTGTCCTCAGACAGCTAGTAACGTAACTCTCCACTCTCCTCAGACAGCTAGTAACGTAACTCTCCACTGTCCTCAGACGGCTAGTAACGTAACTCTCCACTCTCCTCAGACAGCTAGTAACTCTCCACTCTCCTCAGACAGCTAGTAACGTCAACTCTCCACTGTCCTCAGACAGCTTGTAACGTCAACTCTCCACTGTCCTCAGACAGCTAGTAACTCTCCACTCTCCTCAGACGGCTAGTAACTCTCCACTCTCCTCAGACAGCTAGTAACGTCAACTCTCCACTGTCCTCAGACAGCTAGTAACGTCAACTCTCCACTGTCCTCAGACAGCTAGTAACGTAACTCTCCACTGTCCTCAGACAGCTAGTAACGTCAACTCTCCACTGTCCTCAGACAGCTAGTAACGTAACTCTCCACTGTCCTCAGACAGCTAGTAACGTAACTCTCCACTGTCCTCAGACAGCTAGTAACGTAACTCTCCACTGTCCTCAGACAGCTAGTAACGTAACTCTCCACTGTCCTCAGACAGCTAGTAACGTAACTCTCCACTGTCCTCAGACAGCTAGTAACGTAACTCTCCACTGTCCTCAGACAGCTAGTAACGTAACTCTCCACTGTCCTCAGACAGCTAGTAACGTAACTCTCCACTGTCCTCAGACAGCTAGTAACGTAACTCTCCACTGTCCTCAGACAGCTAGGCAGTGCTGTGCTGACAGTGAATACACTTTCTCTTTATATTAATATACACTGAGTGTACAAAACATTAAGAACACCTTCCTAATATTGAGTTGCAACCCCCCCCCCCCCCTCCCTCCCCCTTTTGCCGTCAGAACAGCCTCAATTCGTCAGGGCATGGACTCTACAACGTGTCAAAAGCGTTCCACAGGTATGCTGGTCCATGTTGACTCCAATGCTTCCCGCAGTTGTGTCAAGTTGGCTGGATGTCCTTTGGGTGGTGGATCATTCTTGATACAAACGGGAAACTGTTGAGCGTGAAAAACCCAGCAGCGTTGCAATTCTTGACACAAACCAGTGTGCCTGGCACCTACTACCATACCCTGTTCAAAGGTACTTATATATTTTGTCTTGCCCATTCACCCTCTGAATGGCACACGCACAATCCATGTCTCAATTGTCTCAAGGCTTAAAAATCCTTCTTTAACGCGTCTCCTCCCCTTCATCTACACTGATTGAAGTGGATTTAATAAGTGACATCAATAAGGGATCATATCCTTCACCTGGATTCACCTGGTCAGTCTGTTGTGGAAAGAGCAGGTGTTCTTAATGTTTTGTCCACTCAGTGGATACTAATGTATGAAGACTAGGAGCGATAGTGTGTGTACAGTGCATTTGGAAAGTATTCAGACCCCTTGACCTTTTCCACATTTTGTTACGTTACAGCCTTATTCTAAAATGGATTAGTTATTTTCCCCTCATCAATCTACACACAATACCCCATAATGACAAAGCAAGAACAGGTTTTTAGATATTTTTGCAAATTTATAAAAAACGGAAATATCACATTTACGTAAGTATTCAGAACCTTTACTCAGTACTTTGTTGAAGCACCTTTGGCAGTGATTACAGCCTCGAGTCTTCTTGGGTATGAAGCTACAAGCTTGGCACACCTGTATTTGGGGAGTTTCTCCCATTGTTCTCTGCAGATCCTCTCAAGCTCTGTCAGGTTGGGTGGGGAGCATCGCTGCACAGCTATTTTTAGGTCTCTCCAGGCCAGGCACGACTCCAACACCATCATTAACTTTGCCGATGACACAACAGTGGTAGGCCTGATCACCGACAACGACGAGACAGCCTATAGGGAAGAGGTCAGAGACCTGGCCGTGTGGTGCCAGGACAACAACCTCTCCCTCAACGTGATCAAGACAAAGGAGATGATTGTGGACTACAGGAAAAAGAAGAGGACTGAGCACGCCCCCATTCTCATCGAAGGGGCTGTAATGGAACAGGTTGAGAGCTTCAAGTTCCTTGGTGTCCACATCACCAACAAACTAACATGGACCAAGCACATCAAGACAGTCGTGAAGAGGGCACGACAAAACCTATTCCCCCTCAGGAGACTGAAAAGATTTGGCATGGGTCCTCAGATCCTCAAAAAGTTCTACAGCTGCACCATCGAGAGCATCCTGACTGGTTGCATCACTGCCTGGTATGGCAACTGCTCGGCCTCAGACCGCAAGGTCCTACAGAGGGTAGTGCGTACGGCCCAGTACACCACTGGGGCCAAGCTTCCTGCCATCCAGGACCTCTATACCAGGCGGTGTCAGAGGAAGGCCCTAAAAATAGTGAAAGACTCCAGCCACCCTAGTCATAGACTGTTCTCTCTGCTACCGCACGGCAAGCGGTACCGGAGCGCCAAGTCTAGGTCCAAAAGGCTTCTAAACAGCTTCTACCCCCAAGCCATAAGACTCCTGAACATCTAAGCAAATGGCTACCCGGAATATTTGCACTGATGCTACTCTCTTATTATCCATGCATAGTCACTTTAATAAATGTACATATTACCTCGACTAACCGGTGCCCCCGCACATTGACTTTGTACCGGTACCCCCTGTATATAGCCTCCCTACTGTTATTACACATTGACTCTGTACCGGTACCCCCTGTATATAGCCTCCCTACTGTTATTTCCCATTGACTCTGTACCGGTACCCCCTGTATATAGCCTCCCTACTGTTATTTCCCATTGACTCTGTACCGGGACCCCCTGTATATAGCCTCCCTACTGTTATTACACATTGACTCTGTACCGGTACCCCCTGTATATAGCCTCCCTACTGTTATTACACATTGACTCTGTACCGGTACCCCCTGTATATAGCCTCCCTACTGTTATTTCCCATTGACTCTGTACCGGTACCCCCCTGTATATAGCCTCCCTACTGTTATTACACATTGACTCTGTACCGGTACCCCCTGTATATAGCCTCCCTACTGTTATTTCCCATTGACTCTGTACCGGTACCCCCTGTATATAGCCTCCCTACTGTTATTTCCCATTGACTCTGTACCGGTACCCCCTGTATATAGCCTCCCTACTGTTATTACACATTGACTCTGTACCGGTACCCCCCTGTATATAGCCTCCCTACTGTTATTTCCCATTGACTCTGTACCGGTACCCCCTGTATATAGCCTCCCTACTGTTATTTCCCATTGACTCTGTACCGGTACCCCCTGTATATAGCCTCCCTACTGTTATTTCCCATTGACTCTGTACCGGTACCCCCTGTATATAGCCTCCCTACTGTTAATACACATTGACTCTGTACCGGTACCCCCTGTATATAGCCTCCCTACTGTTATTTCCCATTGACTCTGTACCGGTACCCCCTGTATATAGCCTCCCTACTGTTATTTCCCATTGACTCTGTACCGGTACCCCCTGTATATAGCCTCCCTACTGTTATTTCCCATTGACTCTGTACCGGTACCCCCTGTATATAGCCTCCCTACTGTTATTTCCCATTGACTCTGTACCGGTACCCCCTGTATATAGCCTCCCTACTGTTATTTCCCATTGACTCTGTACCGGTACCCCCTGTATATAGCCTCCCTACTGTTATTTCCCATTGACTCTGTACCGGTACCCCCTGTATATAGCCTCCCTACTGTTATTTCCCATTGACTCTGTACCGGTACCCCCTGTATATAGCCTCCCTACTGTTATTTCCCATTGACTCTGTACCGGTACCCCCTGTATATAGCCTCCCTACTGTTATTTCCCATTGACTCTGTACCGGTACCCCCTGTATATAGCCTCCCTACTGTTATTTTACTGCTGCTCTTAAATTATTTGTTACTTTGATTAATTATTTTATTTATTAATTATTTTATTTATTTTTTATTGGTATTCTTTCTTAAAACTGCATTGTTGGTTAAGGGCTTGTAAGTAAGCTTTTCACTGTAACGTCTACAAATGTTGTATTCGGCGCATGTGACAAATAAAATGTGATTTGATTTGAGTACCTCTCTTCAAAATGTTCAAGCATGGTGGATAACAGAATAGAGCTAAGCACAGGCTAAATCCCAGAGGAAAACCTGGTTCAGTCTGCTTTCCACCAGACACTGGGAGATGAATTCACGTTTCAGCAGGACCAATAACCTATAACACAAGTTGTTAACCAAGACCACATTAAATGTTCCTAAGTGGTCGAGTTACAGTTTTGACTTAAATCGGCTTGAAAATCTATGGCAAGAGACTTGAAAGTGGCTGTCTAGCAATGATCAACAACCACCTTGACGGAGCTTGAAGAGTTTAAAAAAATAATAATGTGTAAATATTGACAATCCAGGTGTGCAAAGCTCTTAGAGACTTACCCAGAAAGACTCACAGCTGTAATCGCTGCCAAAGGTGATTCTAGCATGTATTGACTCAGATTACTTTCCAATAAATTTGCCAAAATGTGTAAAAGCATGTTTTTATTTTGTCATTAATGGGGTATTGTGTGTAAATGGGTGAGAAAACAAATCAATTTAATCCATTTTGAATTCAGGCTGTAACACAAAATGTGGATTAATTCAAGGGGTGTGAATACTCTCTGAAGGCTCTGTACGTGCATACAGGACTAAAGGATTCATCAGATGTTTTGGGCTGACCAGTTGGTAGTTAGCTGACCAGTTGGTAGTTAGCTGACCAGTTGGTAGTTAGCTGACCAGTTGGTAGTTAGCTGACCAGTTGGTAGTTATCTGACCAGTTGGTAGTTAGCTGACCAGTTGTTAGTTAGCTGACCAGTTGGTAGTTAGCTGACCAGTTGGTAGTTAGCTGACCAGTTGGTAGTTAGCTGACCAGTTGGTAGTTAGCTGACCAGTTGTTAGTTAGCTGACCAGTTGGTAGTTAGCTGACCAGTTGGTAGTTAGCTGACCAGTTGGTAGTTAGCTGACCAGTTGGTAGTTAGCTGACCAGTTGGTAGTTAGCTGACCAGTTGGTAGTTAGCTGACCAGTTGGTAGTTAGCTGACCAGTTGGTAGTTAGCTGACCAGTTGTTAGTTAGCTGACCAGTTGGTAGTTAGCTGACCAGTTGGTAGTTAGCTGACCAGTTGGTAGTTAGCTGACCAGTTGTTAGTTAGCTGTCCAGTTGGTAGTTAGCTGACCAGTTGGTAGTTAGCTGTCCAGTTGGTAGTTAGCTGACCAGTTGGTAGTTAGCTGACCAGTTGGTAGTTAGCTGACCAGTTGTTAGTTAGCTGACCAGTTGGTAGTTAGCTGACCAGTTGGTAGTTAGCTGACCAGTTGTTAGTTAGCTGTCCAGTTGGTAGTTAGCTGACCAGTTGTTAGTTAGCTGACCAGTTGTTAGTTAGCTGACCAGTTGGTAGTTAGCTGACCAGTTGGTAGTTAGCTGACCAGTTGGTAGTTAGCTGACCAGTTGGTAGTTAGCTGACCAGTTGTTAGTTAGCTGACCAGTTGTTAGTTAGCTGACCAGTTGGTAGTTAGCTGACCAGTTGGTAGTTAGCTGACCAGTTGGTAGTTAGCTTGCTCTCTGTGTCTTCTGTGTGTTCATGTAGTCTAGTCTTTAGCTTGTACATTCCACAGCTGTACTAAATAGAACCAGTGTCCCTCTCCCCCATCTCTCTCTCTCTCCCCCATCTCTCTCCCCCATCTCTCTCTCTCCACATCTCTCTCTCTCCCCCATCTCTCTCCCCCATCTCTCTCTCTCCACATCTCTCTCTCTCTCCCCATCTCTCTCCCCCATCTCTCTCTCCACATCTCTCTCTCTCCCCATCTCTCTCCCCCATCTCTCTTTACCTCTCTCTCTTTCTCTCTACCTCTCTCTCTCTCTCTCTCTCTCTCTCTCTCTCTTACCTCTCTCTCCCCATCTCTCTCCCCCATCTCTCTTTACCTCTCTCTCCCCATCTCTCTCTCTCTTTACCTCTCTCTCTCCCCATCTCTCTCTTTACCTCTCTCTCTCTCTCCATCTCTTTCTTTACCTCTCTCTCTCTCTCTCCATCTCTTTCTGTACCTCTCTCTCTCCCCATCTCTCTCTCTCTCCCCTATCCCCCTCTCTCTCTCCCCTCTCTCTCCCCCATCCCTCTCTCTCTCCCCCATCTCTCTCTCTCCCCTATCCCTCTCTCTCTCTCCCCTCTCTCTCTCTCCCCTCTCTCTCCCCCATCCCTCTCTCTCCCCCCATCTCTCTCTCTCCCCCATCTCTCTCTCTCCCCCATCCCTCTCTCTCCCCCATCTCTCTCTCTCCCCCCATCCCTCTCTCTCTCCCCCCATCCCTCTCTCTCTCTACCTTCTTCAACTCCTATTTTAGGGACCTTTTCCTCCTCTTGATCTTTCTTCATGATATGTGAATGTTGTTGACTGTATTGGATTGCTGTTCATTTGTCTTTTTTAAGCAGGTTGTTGAAATGTCCCAACCCTGTGTCCCCTCCCTCCATCTAGTCTCCCTCCATCCCAACCCTGTGTCCCCTCCCTCCATCTAGTCTCCCTCCATCCCAACCCTGTGTCCCCTCCCTCCATCTAGTCTCCCTCCATCCCAACCCTGTGTCCCCTCCCTCCATCTAGTCTCCCTCCATCCCAACCCTGTGTCCCCTCCCTCCATCTAGTCTCCCTCCATCCCAACCCTGTGTCCCCTCCCTCCATCTAGTCTCCCTCCATCCCAACCCTGTGTCCCCTCCCTCCATCTAGTCCTTAACTCTTACAACGGTGTCTAACCTGTGTAGCTTAAATTTACCTGTATAACTTAACTTTACCTGTGTAGCTTAACTTTACCTGTGTAACTTAACTTTACCTGTGTAGCTTAACTTTACCTGTGTAGCTTAACTTTACCTGTATAACTTAACTTTACCTGTGTAGCTTAACTTTACCTGTGTAACTTAACTTTACCTGTGTAGCTTAACTTTACCTGTGTAGCTTAACTTTACCTGTGTAGCTTAACTTTACCTGTGTAGCTTAACTTTACCTGTGTAGCTTAACTTTACCTGTGTAGCTTAACTTTACCCGTGTAGCTTAACTTTACCCGTGTAGCTTAACTTTACCTGTGTAGCTTAACTTTACCTGTGTAGCTTAACTTTACCTGTGTAGCTTAACTCTACCAGCTGTCTGTGAGGTGAGGCTTGAGTCTGCCTGTCTGCAGTCACACTAATGCTGACTCTCGCTCGCTCGCTCGCTCGCTCGCTCGCTCTGTGTGTGGACTGACTTCCATTGCTGGTAACAAACCACCGTAATCATCATGCATTAACATGGTGTTCCGTCTGTCTCCGTCTTGTGTCCTTTTCACCGTGACTGGGTAATTGGATCTGAGTTAAAGCTCAAAGGAGAAAAGACATGACGGTCTTGACCCTTTACACTGGTGGGAATTGGCCTATATGGATTAGGCTAAATGTAAATGTTTCTTACAGAAGAAGTATGAAAAGCATAACCATGGTAGCAGGGTACGACGCCACGTCATCTTGGGACTGTACATCAAACAGAGTGATCATAAACGTTGACACTGTGGATGGACAGGAGTTTAATGATATGGAAACGTGAAGTGCACATTTGGACTCGCGGGTGTTTGGCTCGCTTGTATGACATCAAAGTGGTATTTATTATAATCCTCAACGTCTCATCTTTCAAAATATACACATCAAGTCCTCTTCATTTACAGCATTTCTCTCACGCAGACAACAAAACATTTGCTAAAGTTGTCCAATCAGCAGGAGGGATGGGGCAACTTCTTGTCACGTACGGTGCTCAAGTTCAGAATGGCTGTCAGTCCAAACCCATACAGAGCTGTGAAGAACAGAACCAGAGCTCTGACCTGATGTATAGCTTGTTACTGTCCAGAACCAGAGCTCTGACCTGATGTATAGCTGTTACTGTCCAGAACCAGAGCTCTGACCTGATGTATAGCTGTTACTGTCCAGAACCAGAGCTCTGACCTGATGTATAGCTTGTTACTGTCCAGAACCAGAGCTCTGACCTGATGTATAGCTTGTTACTGTACAGAACCAGAGCTCTGACCTGATGTATAGCTGTTACTGTCCAGAACCAGAGCTCTGACCTGATGTATAGCTGTTACTGTCCAGAACCAGAGCTCTGACCTGATGTATAGCTGTTACTGTCCAGAACCAGAGCTCTGACCTGATGTATAGCTGTTACTGTCCAGAACCAGAGCTCTGACCTGATGTATAGCTTGTTACTGTCCAGAACCAGAGCTCTGACCTGATGTATAGCTTGTTACTGTCCAGAACCAGAGCTCTGACCTGATGTATAGCTTGTTACTGTCCAGAACCAGAGCTCTGACCTGATGTATAGCTGTTACTGTCCAGAACCAGAGCTCTGACCTGATGTATAGCTTGTTACTGTCCAGAACCAGAGCTCTGACCTGATGTATAGCTGTTACTGTCCAGAACCAGAGCTCTGACCTGATGTATAGCTGTTACTGTCCAGAACCAGAGCTCTGACCTGATGTATAGCTGTTACTGTCCAGAACCAGAGCTCTGACCTGATGTATAGCTTGTTACTGTCCAGAACCAGAGCTCTGACCTGATGTATAGCTTGTTACTGTCCAGAACCAGAGCTCTGACCTGATGTATAGCTGTTACTGTCCAGAACCAGAGCTCTGACCTGATGTATAGCTTGTTACTGTACAGTCACTAAATTCACATTTAGCTGCTTATTACTGCCCAAATTAGCCATTTCCAACCCGTATACGGGTACGAGTGTAAAGGGCCACGCCACGGACACACCATTCCAACCCGGATACGGGTACGAGTGTAAAGGGCCACGGCACGGACACACCATTCCAACCCGGATACGGGTACGAGTGTAAAGGGCTACGCCACGGACACACCATTCCAACCCGTATACGGGTACGAGTGTAAAGGGCCACGGCACGGACACACCATTCCAACCCGTATACGGGTACGAGTGTAAAGGGCTACGCCACGGACACACCATTCCAGTGTGGGGCTGTTGGCTCCGTGTTGCTGATCTGGGCCCTGTGGGATTCAGCTTACCGTTCTGATGATGTGACTGGTTGGAGCTAATCGGCAGCAGTGTGGTTACATGTGGTAGTAGTAACTAATCATAACCGTAATGATGTTAACAATACCTCTCCTCAACACGGGATCACTATTCATCCATCCATCCATCACTCCACTCACTCCTAACCAAGCTTCACCCCTACAAGCCCCCATAAACAGAGAGACACACACCTTCCTATACCTGGACATTTGGTAGCCCTCCTCAGTCATCGGTAACATTGTCCGTGTTGTCGCCCCCTCCCCCCTCCCCCCCCCCCTCCCCATTTACCCCACAACAGGACAGGAAATTCTTCAAGGGCTTCTTTACAAAAGTAAGTTGTGCTTTGTGTGTCAGTCTGAGTGCCTCTTGTCTCTTTCCTTCACCTTAATATAACCCCTCTGATCACGGCAGACAGGCAACCAGGAACTGTCTGGGACATTACCTCACCAACAAACTACCTGGAGACCTGTGTGTGTGTGTGTGTGTGTGTGTGTGTGTGTGTGTGTGTGTGTGTGTGTGTGTGTGTGTGTGTGAGATCACTTCTTCCTCCATCAGACATGGATTAAGACAGAGACCTGTTTGGTGTGAATGAGTTTGTCTGTTCTGTGTGTTTCCGTCTGGTATTGAACTGGTGGACTATTATATCTATTATATCTTTATTGTCAACTTTCGTTCACCCTTTTCTCCGTTCTCTTCCTCTCTCCAGTCTGGAAACAGTCTTTCCACTTACAACACAACGACACCTACCCAAAGCCTTTCTTTGCAATGTTTGACTTTCGGTTGTTTTCCGTCTTTCCAGCGTGTGATCTGTGTTTATGTCTACGACATATGTGTGTTTGGTATACAGCCACACACAGTACCAGTCAAAAGTTATAGAACCCCTACTCGTTCAAGGGTTTTTCTTTATTTTTACTCTTTCTACATTGTAGAATAATAGTGAAGACATCAAAACTATGAAATAACACATATGGAATCATGTAGTAACCAAAAAAAAAAGTTTCTTCAAATAGCCACCCTTTGCCTTGATGACAGCTTTGCACACTCTTGCCCATATTATGGCAAGAACAGCTCAAATGAGCAAAGAGAAATGACAGTCCATCATTACTTTAAGACATGTAGATTAGTCAATACGGAACATTTCAAGAACTTTGAAAGTTTCTTCAAGTGCAGTCGCAAAAACCATCAAGCTCTATGATGAAACTGGCTCTCATGAGGACCGCCACAGGAATGGAAGACCCAGAATTACCTCTGCTGCAGAGGATAAGTTCATTAGAGTTACCAGCCTCAGAAATTGCAGCCCAAATAAATGCTTCACAGAGTTCAAGTAACAGACACATCTCAACATCAACTGCGTGAATCAGGCCTTCATGGTCGAATTTCTGCAAAGAAACCACTACTAAAGGACACCAATAAGAAGAAGAGACTTACTTGGGCCAAGAAACACGAGCAATGGACATTCGACTGGTGTAAATCTGTCCTTTGGTCTGGAGTCCAAATTTGAGATTTTTGGTTCCAACCGCCGTGTCTTTGTGTAGTTCCCACCGTAAAGCATGGAGGAGGAGGTGTGATGGTGTGGGGGTGCTTTGCTGGTGACACTGTCTGTGATTTACTTAGAATTCAAGGCACACTTAACCAGCATGGCTACCACAGCATTCTGCAGCGATACGCCATCCCATCTGGTTTGGGCTTAGTGGGACTATCATTTGTTTTTCAACAGGACAATGACCCAACTCACCTCCAGACTGTGTAAGTGCTATTTTACCAAGAAGGAGAGTGATGGAGTGCTGCATCAGATGACCTGGCCTCCACAATCCCCCGACCTCAACCCAATTGAGATGGTTTGGGATGAGTCGGATGGCAGAGTGAAGGAAAAGCAGCCAACAAGTGCTCAGCATATGTGGGAACTCCTTCAAGACTGTTGGAAAAGCATTCCAGGTGAAGCTGGTTGAGAGAATGCCAAGAGTGTGCAAAGCTGTCATCAAGGCAAAGCGTGGCTTTTTTTGGTTACTACATGATTCCATATGTGTTATTTCATGGTTTTGATGTCTTCACTATACTCTCCCTCTCTCTCTCTCTCTCCCTGTCTCTCTCTCTCTCTCTCTCTCCCTGTCTCTCTCTCATCTCCCTGTCTCTCTCTCTCTCCTCTCTCTCTCTCTCTCTCTCTCTCTCTCTCTCTCTCTCTCTCTCTCTCTCTCTCTCTCTCTCTCTCTCTCTCTGTCTCTCTCTCTCTCCCTGTCTCTCTCTCTCTCCCTGTCTCTCTCTCTCTCTCTCTCTCTCTCGCTCTCTCTCTCTCTCTCTCCCCCTCTCTCTCTCTCTCTCTCTCTCTCTCTCTCTCTCTCTCTCTCCCTCTCTCCCTGTCTCTCTCTCATCTCCCTGTCTCTCTCTGTCTGCAGGCAGGAAAGAAGGCTGTGAGAGCTGTGTTGTGGGTCTCAGCAGACGGTCTCCGTGTGGTAGACGACAAAACCAAGGTAACGTAACGGATCCATCCAGTCTCCTGCTATGAACAGCAGCTAGGTCAACAGACACACAGACAGACAGACAGACAGACAGACAGACAGACAGACAGACACACACAGAAACACACACACACAGACAGACGGACGGACGGACAGACAGACACACAGACACACACACAGACAGACAGACAGACAGACACACACACAGACACACACACAGAAACACAGACACACACACACACACACACACAGACAGACACACACACACACAGACAGACAGACAGACAGACAGACAGACACACACACAGAAACACAGACACACACACACACACACAGACAGACACACACACAGACACACACAGACACAGTATGTCAAAACCTCGGCCAGAGGAAATGCTTCTGGCAGTTTGGAAACTCTTACACACCGCACAAGTTTCACTTGTTTAATGAACTGGTTTTGGTCTAGGTACAGTTTGTCAACCCAACGGTTCCTCTTTTACACCCTGGTTATATACTCCAGTACACCTGGTATAGAAACTCCTTCATGGACCATTAGTAGAACAGGGCCATATTTAACGGTGGCTTCTGCTGCCCCCCACTGGATGGAGTCATTATTACATGGAGATTTACAACGTCGTCTCTTGTGGACAGACTACCTACCAAATTACCAACATTTATGTTCTGGGTTAACCGAGATGATGTCTATCCTAAACATTGAGTGGATTTACATGCCGTACTTGTAAGATCACACACATTTTGTTTCAATATAAGGAATATAGATGCAGGGATACTCTTCTCTGTAGACATTACATTTACATTTTAGTCATTTAGCAGACGCTCTTATCCAGAGCGACTTACAGGAGCAATTAGGGTTAAGTGCCTTGCTCAAGGGCACATCGACAGATTTTTCACCTGGTCGGCTCGGGGATTAGAACCAGCGACCTTTCGGTTACTGGCACAACGCTCTTAACCACTAAGCTACCTGGAAAGTCATGGAATGTTTCATGTGTCTGAGAGTGGGAAGTCTGTATAGGAAGTGCTTGAAGTAATGTTGTAATGTTGACAGTCAGGGATAATGTCTCTCCCATGTAGGACTTGATCGTAAAGATAATGTTGTGATAATATTTCCCCTCTAAGACCTGAGGCAATGCTAAAATAACAGTCAGTGTAATGTGATAATGTTGTAATGAGAATGCCCCCCCCCCCCTCTCTGTAGGACCTGATCCTGGACCAGACAATAGAGAAAGTATCGTTCTGCGCTCCGGACAGGAACTTTGAGAGAGCCTTCTCCTACATCTGTAGAGATGGAACTACTAGACGTTGGATCTGCCACTGCTTCATGGCTATCAAGGACTCGGTAAGACCCTACCCCCTAACCCCTAAACCCTAACCCCTAAACCCGACCCTAACCCCTAACCCCTAAACCCTAACCCCTAAACCCGACCCTAACCCCTAAACCCTAACTCTAAACCGTTACCCTAACCCCTAAACCCTAACCCCTAAACCAGACCCTAACCCCTAACCCCTAAACCCTAACCCCTAAACCCGACCCTAAACCCTAACCCCTAAACCCGACCCTAAACCCTAACTCTAAACCGTTACCCTAACCCCTAAACCGTTACCCTAAACTGTTACCCTAACCCCTAAACCGTTACCCTAACCCGTTACCCTAACCCCTAAACCGTTACCCTAACCCCAAAACCGTTAGCCTAACCCCTAAACCAGACCCTGAACCGTTACCCTAACCCCTAAACCGTTACCCTAACCCCTAAACGTTACCCTAACCCCTAAACGGTTACCCTAAACCGTTACCCTAACCCCTAAACCGTTACCCTAAACCGTTACCCTAACCCCTAAACCGTTACCCTAACCCCAAAACCGTTACCCTAAACCGTTACCCTAACCCCTAAACCGTTACCCTAACCCCTAAACCGTTACCCTAACCCCAAAACCGTTAGCCTAACCCCTAAACCAGACCTTGAACCGTTACCCTAACCCCTAAACCGTTACCCTAACCCCTAAACGTTACCCTAAACCGTTACCCTAACCCCTAAACCGTTACCCTAACCCCTAAACCGTTACCCTAAACCGTTACCCTAACCCCTAAACCGTTACCCTAAACCATTACCCTAACCCCTAAACCGTTACCCTAACCCCTAAACCGTTACCCTAAACCATTACCCTAACCCCTAAACCGTTAGCCTAACCCCAAAACCGTTACCCTAACCCCAAAACCGTTACTCTAACCCCTAAACCAGACCTTAACCCTAAACCGTTACCCTAACCCCTAAACCATACCTTAACCCCTAAACCGTTACTCTAAACCGTTACCCTAACCCTAAACCGTTACCCTAACCCCTAAACCATACCTTAACCCCTAAACCAGACCCTAACCCCTAAAATGTTACCCTAAACCATACCTTAACCCCTAAACCAGACCCTAACCCCTAAACCGTTACTCTAAACCGTTACCATAACCCATTACTCTAACACAAACCCAGCTGACATTCAGCTAGTCTCACTAGTGAAATGATAAAGCCTCAGCATTGTGAATCATAAACTAAGATCACGCAAGGAGAGTCTCTTGTTTCAGAAAGCCAAGCAAGTTCACCTTCTTATGCCTCATGTCATGACTGAAGTGTGGAAAATTCCAAATTGTTTAGGTAGTCAACTTATACACAGCTCTGACACACACTTACCCCACCAGATATGCCACCAGGGGTCTTTTCACAGTCCCCAAATCCAGAACAAATTCAAGAAAGCGTACAGTATTATATAGAGCCATTATTGCTTGGAACTCCATTCCACCTCATATTGCTCAAATAAACAGCAAACCTGGTTTCAAAAAACAGATAAAGCACAACGCCTCTCCCCTATTTGACCTAGATCGTTTGTGTGTATGTATTGATATGTAGGCTACATGTGCTTTTTTTAAATTGATGTTGTTCTGTCCTTGAGCTATTCTTGTCTATTAATGTTCTGTATTATGTCATGTTTCATGTTTTGTGTGGACCCCAGGAAGAGTAGCTGCTGTTTTCACAACAGCTAATGGGGATCCCTAATAGAATACCATTACTGAAGTGTTGTCTCAGGGAGAACAGCTGTCATTAACATGTTATTAATCTGTTATTAATGATAACGTCTGAGCCAGGCGGTGGGCTGTTATTGACAGCGTCTGAGCCAGGCGGTGGGCTGTTATTGACAGCGTCTGAGCCAGGCGGTGGGCTGTTATTAACAGCATCTGAGCCACGCAGTGATTTATGTTCTGGGTTAACCGAGATGATGTCTATCCTAAACATTGAGTGGATTTACATGCCGTACTTCTGAGATCACACACATTTTGTTTCAATATAAGGAATATAGATGCAGGGATACTCTTCTCTGTAGACATTACATTTACATTTTAGTCATTTAGCAGACGCTCTTATCCAGAGCGACTTACAGGAGCAATTAGGGTTAAGTGCCTTGCTCAAGGGCACATCGACAGATTTTTCACCTGGTCGGCTCGGGGATTAGAACCAGCGACCTTTCGGTTACTGGCACAACGCTCTTAACCACTAAGCTACCTGGAAAGTCATGGAATGTTTCATGAATGTCTGAGAGTGGGAAGTCTGTATAGGAAGTGCTTGAAGTAATGTTGTAATGTTGACAGTCAGGAATAATGTCTCTCCCATGTAGGACTTGATCGTAAAGATAATGTTGTGATAATATTTCCCCTCTAAGACCTGAGGCAATGCTAAAATAACAGTCAGTGTAACTCTGTGTTGTTGTTTTTATCGCACTGCTTTGCTTTATCTTGGCCAGGTCGCAGTTGGAAATGAGAACTTGTTCTCAACTGGCTTCTTACCTGGTTAAATAAAGGTGAAATAAAATAAAAATAAATACAATAAATGTGATAATGTTGTAATGAGAATGTGGTGTTGTTAAGGGTGAGCGTCTGAGCCACGCGGTGGGCTGTGCCTTCGCTGCCTGTCTGGAGAGGAAACAGAAGAGAGAGAAGGAGTGTGGCGTCACGGCAACCTTCGACTCCAACAGAACCACCTTCACCAGGGAGGGCTCGTTCCGAGTTACCACGGCGACAGAAGCCGCAGAGCGAGAGGAGGCCATGCGGCAGTTACAGGACAGGAAAGGTGTGTGTTGTGTGTTCTTGTGGCTGTTCTTTACATGGTGTATCTGTCTAGTAGCCTACCATACCCTGATGTTTACCCTTTCCCACAGCGGAGGGCGATGTCAAGTCCTCCATCCCGCTCTCCTCAGGCCCCAGTGGGGGTGTGGTGAACCAGGCGGTTGCCCCTCTACCAGGGCCCCCGTCCCCCTCCTCTTCCCCCCCCCTGGGCATGGGAGGCACTCTGGGCCCACAGGTTATCCCCCGCAGACACGCCCCAGTGGAGGCCCTGGCAAGACAGGGTTCCTTCAGAGGGTTCCCAGCCCTCAACAACAACTCCTCTCCCTTCAAACGGCAGCTGTCCCTCAGGATAAATGAGCTGCCCTCTACCCTGCAGAGGAATTCTGACTTCCCCATGAAGAACACAGGTCAGTCTGAGTTCCCCATGAAGAACACAGGTCAGTCTGAGTTCCCCATGAAGAACACAGGTCAGTCTGAGTTCCCCATGAAGAACACAGGTCAGTCTGAGTTCCCCATGAAGAACACAGGTCAGTCTGAGTTCCCCATGAAGAACACAGGTCAGTCTGAGTTCCCCTTGTAGAACTCCGGTGCGGCGGTGGGTCACACACCTTTTGTACATTATTGTCATCAACTGTACCTCTGTCTCATTCACCTACAATAGCAGCCATCACTTTGTAACCATGTATGTAAACAATCTTAGGCATCAGTGGCTTGCTATGTGAGCTTTGGTTTTTGTCCATAATGTTTCCGTCCAATACAAAACAGTATTGTCTATATGTTACAGTGAACAACAGAAATGTGTCTTTTTGTGAGGATGCCTCACGGAAGAGTTGGTTGAATGTATGAAAAATGTAGATGTCCTTTGTCTCATTCCTCCAGTCCCGGAGGTGGAGGGGGAGGGGGACAGCATCAGCTCGCTGTGTACCCAGATCACCTCAGCCTTCAGTGGGCCTCCTGAAGACCCCTTCTCCCAGGCCCCCATGCCCCGACCAGCCTCCTCCCCACAGTCACCTGTAGCGCCTCCCGGAGCTCAGCCAGGTAACTACACTCCAAACCTAGACAGCTGACACTCACAATAACACTTGTAGTGTGCGTGTCAGTTCACAAGTTCACATGCATTTTTCCAGGCCTGTCTCCCTGCATTTTGAGTAAAACATTATGAAGTGTGAATGAGACTTCAGTTTTTCATTTCATGCATGTTCATTCATTTTCTAATACTGCCATGTCTACATACAACAACATGCTGTCTGCACGTGTCCATCTCATACTACCATGTCTACATACAACAACAACAACATGCTGTCTGCACTACTAGTAGTTTCTGTCTCTGTCTGCTTTAGTTAATGGTCCTGCCCTCCCTCCTGCCTTCCCTCCTGCCCTCCCTCCTGCCTTCCCTCCTGCCCTCCCTCCTGCCCTCCCTCCTGCCCTCCCTCCTGCCCTCCCTCCTGCCCTCCCTCCTGCCTTCCCTCCTGCCCTCCCTCCTGCCCTCCCTCCCTCCTGCCCTCCCTCCCTCCTGCCCTCCCTCCTGCCTTCCCTCCTGCCTTCCCTCCTGCCCTCCCTCCTGCCCTCCCTCCTGCCCTCCCTCCTGCCCTCCCTCCTGCCCTCCCTCCTGCTGTGTCTAACCCTCCAGCACCGCCCCCTCCACTGCCTGCCCGAGACACTAACCCCTGGGCCAAGACCCCTGGCCACGCAGGGCAACATAGCCCCCTGGCCTCTTCCTCAGCACGCCCAGGTAAGGAGCATTGAAATAGATTTAGAAGCCTCAGGCCCCTTGGTGTTTGAGGCTACTAGTGTGGTTGTTCTGTTTCTATGGACTGGGACACCAGACCAGAACACAGACAGGCTGGTTGTTCTGTTTCTATGGACTGGGACACCAGACCAGAACACAGACAGGCTGGTTGTTCTGTTTCTATGGACTGGGACACCAGACCAGAACACAGACAGACAGGCTGGTTGTTCTGTTTCTATGGACTGGGACACCAGACCAGAACACAGACAGGCTGGTTGTTCTGTTTCTATGGACTGGGACACCAGACCAGAACACAGACAGGCTGGTTGTTCTGTTTCTATGGACTGGGACACCAGACCAGAACACAGACAGACAGGCTGGTTGTTCTGTTTCTATGGACTGGGACACCAGACCAGAACACAGACAGGCTGGTTGTTCTGTTTCTATGGACTGGGACACCAGACCAGAACAGACAGGCTGGTTGTTCTGTTTCTATGGACTGGGACACCAGACCAGAACAGACAGGCTGGTTTCCACTAAAACGCCTGACTGGTTCCACATCAAGCCTGACATGGGAAGTGTGCTCAGCAAAATAGCAATGTCATGTCATCAATCAATCAAATCTATTGATAAAGCTCTTTTTACATCAGTTGTTGTCAGTGTTATTGTGAAAATATTCACCCCCCTTGGCATTTTTCCTATTTTGTTGCCTTACAACCTGGAATTAAAATTGATTTTGGGGGGGTTTGTATCATTTGATTTACACAACATGCCTACCACTTTGAAGATGCAAAATATTTTTGATTGTGAAACAAATCAGACAAAAAAACAGAAAACTTGAGCGTGCATAACTATTCACCCCCCCAAAGTCAATACTTTGTAGAGCCACTTTTTGCAGCAATTACAGCTAAAAGTCTCTTGGGGTATGTCTCTATAAGCTTGGCACATCTAGCCACTGGGATTTTTGCCCATTCTTCAAGGCAAAACTGCTCCAGCTCCTTCAAGTTGGATGGGTTCCGCTGGTGTACAGCAATCTTTAAGTCATACCACAGATTCTCAATTGGATTGAGGTCTGGGCTTTGACTAGGCCATTCCAAGACATTTAAATGTTTCCCCTTAAACCACTCAAGTGTTGCTTTAGCAGTATGCTTAGGGTCATTGTCCTGCTGGAAGGTGAACCTCCGTCCCAGTCTCAAATCTCTAGAAGGCTGAAAAAGGTTTCCCTCAAGAATTTCCCTGTATTTAGCGCCATCATTCCTTCAATTCTGACCAGTATCCCAGTCCCTGCCGATGAAAAACATCCCCACAGCATGATGCTGCCACCACCATGCTTCACTGTGGGGATGGTGTTCTCGGGGTGATGAGAGGTGTTGGGTTTGCGCCAGACATAGCGTTTTCCTTGATGGCCAAAAAGCTCAATTTTTGTCTCATCTGACCAGAGTACCTTCTTCCATATGTTTGGGGAGTCTCCCACATGCCTTTTGGCGAACACCAAACGTATTTGCTTATTTTTTTCTTTAAGCAATGGCTTTTTTCTGGCCACTCTTCCGTAACGCCCAGCTCTGTGGAGTGTACGGCTTAAAGTGGTCCTATGGACAGATACTCCAATCTCCGCTGTGGAGCTTTGCAGCTCCTTCAGGGTTATCTTTGGTCTCTTTGTTGCCTCTCTGATTAATGCCCTCCTTGCCTGGTCAGTGAGTTTTGGTGGGCGGCCCTCTCTTGGCAGGTTTGTTGTGGTGCCATAGTCTTTCAATTTTTTTATAATGGATTTAATGGTGCTCCGTGGGATGTTCAAAGTGTCGGATATTTTTTTATAACCCAACCCTGATCTGTACTTCTCCACAACTTTGTCTCTGACCTGTTTGGAGAGCTCCTTGGTCTTCATGGTGCCGCTTGCTTGGTGGTGCCCCTTGCTTAGTGGTGTTGCAGACACTGGGGCCTTTCAGAACAGGTGTATATATACTGAGATCATGTGACTGATCATGTGACACTTGGATTGCACACAGGTGGACTTTATTTAACAAATTATGTGACTTCTGAAGGTAATTGGTTGCACCAGATCTTATTTAGGGGCTTCATAGCAAAGGGGGTGAATACATATGCACGCACCACTTTTCCGTTATTTATTTTTTAGAATTTTTTTAAACAAGTAATTTTTTTCATTTCACTTCACCAATTTGGACTATTTTGTGTATGTCCATTACATGAAATCCAAATAAAAATCCATTTAAATGACAGGTTGTAATGCAACAAAATAGGAAAAACGCCAAGGGGGATGAATACTTTTGCAAGGCACTGTATAATTATACTCATTTTAAGATGTTTTCAGGTACAATTCAATTATCATTAATTACTCCGAAACGTCTATTAAACATTCTATGATATTTTCTCTACCAGGAGGTGATTGGACAACCCCAGTGATTGTAGCGCCTCCCTCCGCCACATCATCTCCGTCTCACCACTCCCACCGCCGCACGCCGTCGGAGGCTGACCGCTGGCTCGAGGAGGTCACCAAGTCTGTCCGCGCTCCACAACCCGGGTCCACACCGCCCTCCCAACCTTTCCTCACCCCCAACCCCCCAGCCTTCTCTACGCCCCCAACCCAGGCTTTCATTGTCCCCATGCCTTCCACCCAGGCCTTCCCTGCCACGCTACCCCCTAACCAGCCTTTCTCCACACCCCCTTCCCAGGCGTTTTCTGTACCCACGCCCCCAACCCAGGCGTTTGCTGTACCCACCCCCCCAACCCAGGCGGTTGCCCCTGTGGCCTTCATGTCCTCCCTGTCTCCCGTGATGCCCATGCTGCCCCCTCGCCAGCTGGCCTACCACGCCCAGACCCCAGCCTCCTATCCCATGTCCAATGGGCTACCCTATGCCCATCCCAGTGTGCCCATGGTGGGCATCACACCCTCTCAGATGGTGGCCAATGTGTTTGGTTCAGCCACCCAGCCCCAGGCGTACCCCACCCAACGGTATGACCCTGCTCAGCACGCTGTGTGTATCCCGTTCAGCAACCCCCACCAGCAGCCCCTTCACTTCCAGGCACCCAATGGGAGTGTAGCCTTCAACGGGGGTGGGGCCGACAGCTGGGCCCCTCCATCCCTGCCCCCTCCGTCCTCCCCGGCCCCTCCCCTGCCCCCCCAGCCCTCCCCGGCCCCTCCACTGCCCCCCCAGCCCCTGGCGACAGCAGACCCCTTCGAGGCCAAGTGGGCCGCCCTGGAGAGCCGCTCCCGCCAGCACACCACGCCGTCGCCCACTAACCCCTTCTCCTCCGAGCTGCACAAGACCTTTGAAATCCAGCTCTAGAGACCGAGAAGCTGGGAGGAGGAGGAGAAGAAGAAGGAGGTGGTGGAGGAGGAGGGGATGGGGAGAGGAGAGTATTCTGGTGAATGTGCAGGTTGGTGAGAGACGGAAGAGGAGCAGACTAGCCTCTCTCTGTCTCTACATCCGCCTGGACTGGCTTAGTGGAGGACCTGAGGGGAGAGGAGGAGGAGGAGGAGGAGAGAAGGAGATGGATGGGTGGGTGGAGCTATCGGCAGGGATGAAGGATGGAAGCAGTGAGATGAGATGGAGGTATCAAGGTGCTGCTGCTTACCAGACATTTAATTTCTTTGTGGGTTTAGTTGTGTTGTTGCTTTGGATGACATGGAAGTGGACGTGATGACCCTGTGGAGTAGTGGATCTAAGACCCCCAGCCCCCAGCCCCAACACCAGCCCCCAGCCCCCAGCCCTCAGCCCCCAGCCCTCAGCCCTCCCAGCTCTGGAAACTCAAACGACTGTACCAGGGGTTGCTGCTCCTGCCCCTTCCGCCCCCTCCTGGTCCAGCTCACAGCGCCCCCTGGTGGCTGGAGTATGATTACCTCTCCCGGCCACCTGGCAGGCAGAAGGACTGCAGCACTGAAAGAGAACTGAGCTTCCAGACCAGAGATTCTCATCTAAAACTTCAAAATCAGAAGAAGTGAGAGAATGCCAAAATCTTTATTTTTATGCATTAAGGTATATTTTAAATAGCTTTGGAAATCTAACAGAAAAGTTGTAAGTAATGTTTGCCAAAGGCACAGAGCCTAGCTAGCTATAATGAGAATGAGTGGATGTGCAACGTGTATACGAGAAATTATCATATATTATAAATAAAATCTATATCTATTATATAATAGAGTACACAGCAACACAGCTCACAGCAGCTGTGTTGATTTCTGATTTCTAAAATGACGTAGAGAGAATGCGTTTGTTGAAGGGACAGCTGTTTTATTTTGTATTTTGAATGAATTCTGTCTTATTGCCGTTTGTTTGTTTTCATCCTGTGATTGGATGTGCATCTCACTGTAAATAGTAAATCATTGCAGCAACAATCAACGTGGAGCCAGCGGGCAGCAGCGGTGGTGGTGTTAGTAAGGGGTGTATTCACTAGGAACCTAACGGGGAGGGACCTACTTGAATTTTCTAATAGAAACTCTCGTTTTCGTTGCAAAACATTTTTCCATTTGGAGTCGACGGTTTCCATTGCAAAACATTTTGCTACGGCGTGCGACTAATGAATACACCCCAGGTTGCCTCTGCTACCACTGCTCTGCTCTCTCAAGTCTCCTTACTACGATAGTACTAGTCTAGTAGTCGATAGTACTAGTCTAGTAGTCGATAGTGCTTAACTACATTTGACTTCCATCTTCATTGTCATTCGTTCATTTTTGTGGTAATGTTCGTTCTTTGTTTTTTTTTTGGTATTTTAACACTATGGACAGTGTCATCTCCCAATTTTATTTCTCCTTCAATTTTATTATTTTTCAATGAAAATGATTGATTTCCCATATTATTTGCACAAGCACTATAGTACAGTAGTTCATCATTTGGCCACGCTAGTGAATTATGGTTATCAGTTCATGGCTGTGGGTAATGTATGGATTGGGTCAGTTATGGTTTTTGCTAACCGTAACTGATATTTGTGGATGGGGTTAGCAAAATTCCAGTAACTATTCCAAAATTCCCAGGATTTCTGGAAAACCTGGGAATTTTGGTAGAGTATGCAGAAATGTGTCAGAAGGACAGGGTGTCCTGACCTCTAATCTGACGGTGGTCCTGACAGTGAGTCCAGCTTTTCGCAGTGGAAAGAGACAGAGATTGATCTGTTTGTGTGTCTCTTTCTCTGGGTTGCGTCCCAAATTATTACACTATTCCCTATATAGTGCACTACTTTTGACCAGGAGTGTATATATATAAAGTAGTGCACTATATAGGGAATAGGGTGCCATTTGGGATGCACTCTGTCTCTATCACTCTGGTCTGACATACTTGTTTTATCAAGCCTGTGATCTGATCTGTTCTCTGATCTAGTTTGAATTATTTTCCATTTTGTAATTATTTCATTACTTTATTCCACTTCTTTCCAGAACAATTTAAGCTAAAAATATGGAATAAATTGATGGTGGTAGAGGAAAAACAAGCTTCTGGGTGTTTCTTTACGTATTCACCATATCTTTCTTTGACTCTGCTACTTCTGATGTCCATATATTAAAGAAAGCAACTTTACCTGCTAAAACTTCAACATCTGCACACTGCAATATTGAGTCAAGAGGCCACGAGATTAAACAGATATTCTTAATAGGAACTTTTTTTCAGAAGTTAATTAAATGTCTGCATGAAACGTGAAATACTGTAAGTAATCAATTGGAAATTGCAATGCAGTCATATTTCTCTGACTTCCTAGTCAAGTTTATGCAATGCAGGTAATTGTTTGATTTTTTTTAAACCTCCCGCTTTGGGCTGGATGTGTCAGTGTAGTTCATATAATATAATAATAATATGCCATTTAGCAGACGCTTTTATCCAAAGCGACTTACAGTCATGTGTGCATATGTAACCAGTGTGAAATGGCTAGCTAGTTAGCGGTGCGCTAGTAGCGTTTCAATCGGTGGCGTCACTCGCTCTGAGACCTTGAAGTAGTTGTTTCTTCCTCTGCAAGGGCCGCGGCTTTTGTGGAGCGACGGGTAACGGTGCTTCGAGGGTGACTATTGTCGATGTGTGCAGAGGGTCCCTGGTTCAAGCCCAGGTAGGGGCGAGGAGAGGGACGGAAGCAACACTGTTACACATACATTTTTACATCGAACCCACTACCCTGGCGTTACAAGCGCCATGCTCTACCAATTGAGCTACAGAGGACCACACAGTGGCGGCTGGCCGATAGAGGGCGCTAGGGCGCCGCCCCCTTAAATAAAATTATTTAAAAAAAAAAAAAAAAAAAATAAATAAAAAAAATAATAATAATAATAAAAACATCAGTATGTCAATATTTGTGTGTTTGAAATATGGAATGCACACAGTAATATGTGTAAGATATGATAGAAAATCATATTCGCAACCTTTCCTCTGCCTGTCAAACGCCTCGTCAGCTCTGGGCGATACAGAAAGTGCCCCGAGGAGGCGGGTCTACGTAGCAGTTAAGCCAATTGCTAATTTAAGATATGAATGTATGACATAAAATGTAGCTAATCAGCGATTTTAATTCGAATCCAAGGAGGGCGATTATTTTATCGCCCCAAGCTCGCCCCTGATAAAATAAGGACCGGGCTCCAGTGGCGCCATTTTTACTAGACGACAATGGCGAGCGCAAACGTTACTCCTCCAAGACCCAACCCTAACTCGGTGAAATCTCTCCTCCAAGATCCGTTTGAGAGGAGAACTTTGTCAGAGAAAGTTCGGGTGAAAGAGCTGGGCCCAGATCAACCTGACCTCTCAATCAGACAGCAGGCTAGCGAGAAAGGGAAGCAGTATATGCGCGGCTTCTCCCGTAGCTGGTACACCAGGAAGGCTTGGCTAGCTGGGTGCACTGATGCTAATGCTTTATTTTGCTTTCCGTGCTTGCTTTTTAAAACGACGGGGTCAGATTCAGCATGGACAGGTACCGGAGTGAGGGATATGAAGCACCTGTCAGAGAAGGTAAAGAAACATGAGAACACCAGGGCACACATGGACAACTCTGTGAAGCTAGCTGTATTAGGAAGGGTGAACATTGCTACGCAGCTGGATGACGGCCACAGGATTGCGGTGAGGAAACACAATGAGGAGGTGGATAAAAACAGGCACATTCTATCCAAAATTATCGATTGTGTGAAGTTCTGTGGGGCTTTTGAGTTGGCCTTGCGTGGGCACGAGGAGACTGACTCCTCGGACAACCCCGGCATTTTCCGGGGCTTAGTGGATTTTGTTGCCTCCCTCGACAGTGTGCTGGAGGAGCACCTGAAGACAGCTACCGTTTTTAAGGGCACGTCAAAGACGATACAGAACGAGCTGTTGGACTGTATGCTGTCAGTGCTTAAGGATTACATCCTGGAGGAAGTAAAGAGTGCTGATTTTATCGCCATTCAAGCTGACGAGACGACTGACGTTTCCACCCACTGCCAGTTGGTGCTTGTGATACGCTACATCGATGCTAAAAGTAACGTCCAAGAGCGTTTTTTCGAGTTCATTTTGATCGAGAACGCAACCGCCGACACCATCGCTACAGCGCTGCTGGAGAGGCTCAGCACCATACTCTCACATGGACAAAAGGCCAAACTTATTGCCCAGGCTGACGACGGAGCAAGTGTGATGAGGGGAGCCACCGGCGGAGTGCAGCGTAAAATAGTGGATGTGTACGAAAATGCGCACTACGTCCACTGCTATGCACATCAGCTGAACCTCATCATGCAGCAGGCTACTTCACGCATCCCCAGGATCGGCACTTTCTTTTCCGACCTTGCAGGATTTTCTGCTTTCTTCTCCAGGTCTCCCAAGCGAACCACCGTGCTTGACGAAGTGGTTGCGCATAGACTCCCCAGAGCCTCTACAACACGGTGGAACTTCCACAGTCGCGCTGTAAACACTGTGTACGAGTACAGGGATGACCTCCTAACGTGTTTCCAGACCATCAGAGACTCTGGGAACTTTGATGCCCCGACTGTCAGAGAGGCGGGGGGCTTTGTGAGGATGCTCGAAGACGAGGCTTTCTGTTTTTTCCTGGCACTGTTCCACAAGATCATGCCAAATGTGGACATGCTTTTCAGCCAGCTGCAGAAGAGGAACATCGACCCTGTCTTCATTAAAGCACTTGTCCAGAGGTTCACAGACAGCATGCTAACAATCAGGTAAATAACTATATTTACTATTGGCTGATAAAGATGTTGTTAGAAAGATGAATAGTTCACTTACAACAGTTTAAAAGCCTAAATGTGTCTGGTCATCAAAGTGAGTGATTATCATAGAGCCGTCACAATTATATTTGTTTTAGTATTTTAAAAGGAAAGAGAAGACACAATCAGACGTTGATAATAATGCAGGAAAGTACTACACAGTTTGTAATAATTATTCAGGTGTCCACCAGGTCAATTTCTAGAAGAGGCCTAGTTGTTATTGAAGATTAACTTTATTGCTAAGTGCACAGCAGAACAAAATGATGTTGCATCCCTCTCACAAATGTAATAGAAAAAGGCTTTAAAACGTAATAACATCAGTTAATTATGTACATCACAGGTTAAAAGCAGTTACTAGACATAGTTTGTGTGTATATACACACTATCTGTCTGTCTGTCTGTCTGTCTATATATATATATATATATATATATATATATATATATATATATATATATATATATATATATATATAAAAGTCACTGGTTGTGTGTTGAGGGGGAATTACAGTGAGTTAAGAAGTCTGATTGCAAGTTATCAAATTAAACTTTATTTTTTGGACCCAGGGCCTCAATTCCCTCTTTGTGTGGGGACAGCGCATCTGACGAGCAGCAACAGCCCATCAAGCGACGGAGGATGCTGGGACCAGGAGAACAACAGAGGTTGGCTATAGAGGTAAGTTGTGATGTAATTGTCAGTGTTTCCCCCTAGAACTATTTTCAGGCCTGGTAGTATGTAGCCAAAACCCTGAACAATCAGCACCTTGGTAATCATATACTTGAGTTGGACATAGGCATGTGTCAGTCAGGATCACTTGCATCAAAATAGCTTAATTGCAAATTAAAGCTGATGATGTATCTTTTACAGGTATGTGATACCATCCTGAGTCATGCCAAAGAGAGGTTCTCCTTCACCCAGCACCTCATCAGCGCAACACTATTGCACGGAGAGTTGTTCCCACAACACAGTGTGAAGTTCTCCGATACAGCGCTTGAAACAACCGTGGAGGCGTACCCCATGTTGAACAAGGCCAAGCTCAAAACCGAACTGTCCCTCATCTATGAGAACAGTGAGTTCAAGGCTTGTAGTGGTGCAGTGCCCCTGTACCAGTTCTTCATGGAGAACAACCTTCAGAGCACTTTCACAGAGACTGCCAGCCTCCTCAAGATCCTCATCACCACACCCATGACAACTGCTGAGTCAGAAAGGTGCTTCTCTACACTGAAAAGGATCAAGACCTTCCTGAGAAACAGCATGACACAGGATCGCCTGAACGCTCTGGCCATGCTCTCCATGGAGAAGAAACTTGTCAGGGACATTCCTGACTTTAATCAAAGGGTCATTGAGAGGTTTGCCACTCAGAAGGACAGACGGGCAAAATTCCTGTACAAATAAGATGACAGACACACACACACAGAGCAGCTCTGGCCGCATGTTTCTTTGTATATAGTTGACCTTAGCATAAAAAATCCAGTTATATATGGTACTCTAGAAAGTCTTAATAGTGTCTTTGCTAATATTACTGTATATATGTTGTTTGTATCAATTAATTGTTGCAGTTCTGGAGCACATTAACAATTAGTCACATTTAGTATGATCATAAAATACTGTATGCTATTCTTCCAGTCAAAGGTTTGAGTTCATCCACTTGATATCCATTTCTATATTATACATCCTTTTATACAGTGTAAGATTTCCTATAAACTTTATAATAATTTCATGTTATTGTCCACTTTCCACTCTGTTCTGACAGCATGCCTGTTGCGTTGCCTGTTTACTACCAATGGTGAAAAGTTCACTTTAAATGCAAATGAAAGGCTTGGGTTTGTGTAATATGTTTTTGTGTAAGAATGCCTCAACTTTTTAATATTGGCATTAAATAATTACTGAATGTTTCACTGAGCACTGCTGTCCTGCAGTTTGTGTTAAAATATATCGCGATGGTTACAGGAAAAAAAAAGTATGGCACAGCCCCACCGAGAATATTTTTCACCAGCCGCCACTGGGACCACATACATGCATAATCTATTAGCATAATTACTGTTTGACCTAAATTAACCATGAAATCCCTAGTTTGAAAATGGACTATTTTCTGGAAGCTGTGCAGCTTCATTTTCGTTCATTTTTGACACGTGGGCCAGCCCCTCCTAGCAATTCGAGGTCCAGCCAATGAGCTTCAGCCCCTAGCCATTTGAGTGACAGCTAGCATTAGCAAGATGCACACACAGCAGAGAGAGAGAGCGCGATGATGTCCTGCACACATACGAGGCAGTACACCATTTTCATGGGACCCGTTTGGGCTCTTGAATGCTACTTTCAGAAAGCTGGAAAATCTCGTAAGATAAGTATTATTAATTCTCTCACCTCTGACAGCATGGGGGCGCTATCATGACAACGTCCCCTAGTCTACCACAGAGAGGAAGATGCGAGAGGGATGAATGGAAAACCAGAATCTGGCGTCTCCAGCAGGTGGCGTTTTTTCGCTCATCAAGCAAAGGAGTTTTTGTATGGAGGTCAATGAGATTGTCGAATTTGGTTAACAAAAAAATGTAATGGCTTATTTTCTACGTGTGGCTCTTTTGATCGAATAGAAGTTTCTTAATTATTAGGTTGTTATGCATGTACTGATATAAGTATGATTCGTGACAAGTAGGACAACTTTGAGGCAAAAATACTTTTTATTGGAGTTGTGCCTGGTCACTAGTTACCACATCCACAACGTCAGAAACCCCGCATATTTCTCCAATTTATCTTCTTAAAATGTGATTTTAAACCTTCACATACTGATAACCTTATGCCTAACCTTAAATGAAAACCAAAAAGCAACTTTTAGTTTTCATCCATTTTTACGATAGACTATTGTCTTTGTGGCTGTGGTAACTAGTGGAAACCGTGCCTGTTGTACACACGCGTGTCTGCCCTCTCATGAGCTAGAATGGTTTCACCTGATCTTGCCTCCTCCCGACTGCGTTATATATATATATTTGAAGACATTTATTTTAATTGTTAGAGCGGCCACTAGAGTATCTGGTTAAAGTAATGGATCATCTGGCTCCATCATGATAAACAGAGCCGTTAGAAGAACAGCAACATACTAGAAACCAGTGGACATGTGCAGGATGCCAGCGGTGCGTTATGGTGTGGAAGTGAAACGCCAAAGTAGGTAAGTTGAAATAAGCAAGCAGCAATTGCAAAATGTCTAAGTCGCTCTGGATAAGAGCGTCTGCTAAATGATGTAAATGTCATCCAGAGAAGGACGCTGAAGTTGGTTACTGACTTAGCTAGGTTTGCTAGCTTGCTAGTAAATTAGCTTACCAAGCTAACGTTATAATTGTGGAAACCACATTAGCTGACTGACCCTCAACACCATTGTCGGCACACTTCACTATCTAGCGGCGTCAGTCGTCCACTACTCTGAAACATCCTGAGATCATTTAGCAACGCTTATCTGTTAGTCAAACATGTCAAGCAACCTAGCTAACTAAGTTAGCTGCACCTGTAAGCAATGGCCGTGAATTACACAACGCTGTCTCCGCTATCATATGCCCAGCTGTTGGCACTCCAGTGTCGGATTCACAAAAAAAAACATTCAACGTCAAGAGGAATTTCCATATTCTCTAGAAACACTAACCAGTCGCTGGGTAGAATGTGTCACTTGCTATCAAATAAGCATTAAAAACAGAGAAGGCTGTAATTGCGGCCTGCAATTCGGGGCGTTCGTGCATCTAAAGGAACCCCCCTTTATACGTCTATTGGTTAATGTTTAAACTAGGAGAGGCGGGGTGCTCCAGAACAGTAGGTGATGTTATTGTACAATAAAGTCGGATGACCGCCACAGATAAACCCCACATAAGGGGCCGGGGGCTACAACGGTAGCTAACTAGCCGTACACGGTAGGAGGTGTCCTTCGTCCCCGCCCGTCGGGCGCTGTTTCCCCTCAGTTCCGTTAACGGCGGTGAGGGCAGGCAGGGAGCGAAGGGCGCTGTTTCCCCTCAGTTCCGTTAACGGCGGTGAGGGCAGGCAGGGAGCGAAGGGCGCTGTTTCCCCTCAGTTCCGTTAACGGCGGTGAGGGCAGGCAGGGAGCGAAGGGCGCTGTTTCCCCTCAGTTCCGTTAACGGCGGTGAGGGCAGGCAGGGAGCGAAGGGCGCTGTTTCCCCTCAGTTCCGTTAACGGCGGTGAGGGCAGGCAGGGAGCGAAGGGCGCTGTTTCCCCTCAGTTCCGTTAACGGCGGTGAGGGCAGGCAGGGAGCGAAGGGCGCTGTTTCCCCTCAGTTCCGTTAACGGCGGTGAGGGCAGGCAGGGAGCGAAGGGCGCTGTTTCCCCTCAGTTCCGTTAACGGCGGTGAGGGCAGGCAGGGAGCGAAGGGCGCTGTTTCCCCTCAGTTCCGTTAACGGCGGTGAGGGCAGGCAGGGAGCGAAGGGCGCTGTTTCCCCTCATTCCGTTAACGGCGGTGAGGGCAGGCAGGGAGCGAAGGGCGCTGTTTCCCCTCAGTTCCGTTAACGGCGGTGAGGGCAGGCAGGGAGCGAAGGGCGCTGTTTCCCCTCATTCCGTTAACGGCGGTGAGGGCAGGCAGGGAGCGAAGGGCGCTGTTTCCCCTCAGTTCCGTTAACGGCGGTGAGGGCAGGCAGGGAGCGAAGGCCGCTGTCTACCAGTGTCGCACCCGCTAGCTGGAAAGGAGGACTCCGGGAAGCGGAAAAACTCAGATAATACTTTTATTTCCCTTTTGACCCACATTTTAAGTGTCACAGGCGTGAAGATGTTCATGCAGGAACCAATGGGGTGCTCGAGGGGGGAGCGTTCATTAATTAACCAATGGGAGGCTCCGAGCGTTCATGAAGGAACCAATGGGATGCCCCGAATTACGGGCTGCAGTTGCACACTATTCTAAAAACACGTTTTTATCCAGGGTGTTCCTTATCAACGATTAGTATTGAGGTTAGTACAATCCGGGATCCTTAGGATGGTTAACCCTTACCTTAACCATTAGAAACAGTTGAGTATTTTTTTTTACCAAGGGTAGAAGCCCACAGTTGGCAGTTGTGACAAGACTTACAATTTAGACTACACGTGTGGCAAGAGCCGAACTGAACTTCTACTACAAATTCAACAACTTGTACCTCCACTATGAACTGGGCGTTTTTGCAGGGCCTGCTTAGCGGGGTCAATAAGTACTCCACGGCGTTCGGTCGTATCTGGCTCTCCGTCGTCTTCATCTTCAGACTCATGGTCTTCGTCGTGGCTGCGGAGAAGGTGTGGGGTGACGAACAGAAAGACTTTGACTGCAACACCCGCCAACCCGGCTGCCACAACGTCTGTTACGACCACTTCTTCCCCGTCTCCCACAGCCGGCTCTGGGCACTCCAGCTCATCTTCGTCACCTGTCCCTCGCTACTGGTCGTCCTCCATGTTGCGTACAGAGATGAACGAGAGCGGAAACACTGTCTGAAGCACGGCGAGGGATGCACCCGTCTTTACGACAATACGGGGAAGAAGCGTGGCGGCCTGTGGTGGACCTACTTCTTCAGTCTTCTGTTCAAGATGGTGGTGGACGGCGTGTTCATCTTCCTGTTGTTTTACATCTACGAGGCGTACTTCTTCCCGCTGGTGGTGAAGTGCTCAGAGGACCCCTGTCCCAACGAGGTGGACTGCTTTATTGCCAGACCAACAGAGAAGCGAGTGTTCACAGTCTTCATGGTGGTGGTTAGCTTCGTGTGTATCCTCCTGACTCTGTGTGAGATCCTCTACCTGCTGGGGAAGAAGTGCAGGGAGTGTATCGGCGGTGGAGGGCCCCGTGCCATCAGGGAGAGCCCCCGGTTCACCATGCCAGCTACCATACCCCTGACGGCGAACGATAACTCTGTGTTCAAGAAGTCTGAACTGGAGAAGACGAAGATGGCTGATGGTGGAGTGGCTGAGACAGAGAGCCCTGCTCCGGGTTACAGTGTGGCTATCTCCTAAGACTGTTATCTTTAATTCTGGTCCTGGAGACGCCATAGCATAGTGCAGGCTTTCGTTCATGCCCAGTACTAATACATGATTAGATGCATCTAATCAAGGCATTGATGATTGGTTGATCAGTTGTGGGTTAGTACTGGTCCGGAACAAAAGCCTATGGAAAGCCTATGGAGTGTTTGGCAGTAATCAAGGCATTGGGGGCCGGTATGAAAAAAATAAATAATGTATGCACTCACTAACTGTAAGTCGCTCTGGATAAGAGCGTCTGCTAAATGACTAAAAATGTAAAAATGAAACGTCAACTTCAATGGGGTAACGTCAGAGTTGGGATGTCCCAAGGATGCCAGATAGCAAGGACCTTACAGTGGGTTTTGACCTGAGGCGGCGCCTCTTGACGGCGCTTCGCTCCAACGCACAGCTTCGCTTGACATTTTCCTAACCTCAGTCTCCTAACCTGCAACGTTAATTCTCCTAACCTGCAACGTCACTTTGGTATCGAAGTGGCATGAAGTGTTTCCCTGTTGGTGAAAACCCTACGTTAGCGTTGAACTACAGAAATTCTAACTTTTTCTGCATGGAGATATAATACAGCGCAAAGAGCTGTTGTTTAACAAACCCGCTTTGGTCCGTGTGTACCAATTTGGGTTAAGTACTGTAAGTAACGACAACGTTTTGGAAAACGGTTTAATATCTGTGTCTATCAAAGTGCTGTAGTCACATCTCTCCCACATGAACCTCTGTGACCTCGTTGATTCCAAACTGTTAAGTAGACCTCAGGACGAATGTCTGTCTTGACTTCACAAAGAGTAATAGCTACCTGGTCTGAAAAGAGTGTTTGTTGAAAACACTCTAATGCAGTTAACATTCCCAATTCTGACATCTCTAATTGTGATTTGAATGTATGAAAAATGTAGATGTCCTTTGTCTCATTCCTCCAGTCCCGGAGGTGGAGGTGGAGGGGAGGGGGACAGCATCAGCTCGCTGTGTACCCAGATCACCTCAGCCTTCAGTGGGCCTCCTTCTCCCAGGCCCCAATGCCCCGACCAGCCTCCTCCCCACAGTCACCTGTAACGCCTCCCGGAGCTCAGCCAGAGTGGCCATACGGAAGCCACTCCTCAGTAAAAGGCACATGACAGCCCGCTTGGAGTTTGCCAAAAGGCACCTAAAGGACTCTCAGACCATGAGAAACAAGATTCTCTGGTCTGATGAAACCAAGATTGAACTATTTGGCCTGAATGCCAGCATCACATCTGGAGGAAACCTGGCACCATCTCTACGGTGAAGCATGGTGGTGGCAGCATCATGCTGTGGGGATGTTTTTTCAGGGACTGGGAGACTAGTATGAAAAATGTATGCACTCACTAACTGTAAGTTGCTCTGGATAAGAGCGTCTGCTAAATGACTAAAATGTAAATGTAGTCAAGATTGAGGCAAAGATGAACGGAGCAAAGTACAGAGAGATCCTTGATGAAAACCTGCTCCAGAGCGCTCAGGACCTCAGACTGGGGCGAAGGTTCACCTTCCAACAGGACAACGACCCTAAGCACACAGCCAAGACAACGCAGGAGTGGCTTCGGGACAAGTCTCTGAATGTCCTTGAGTGGCTCAGCCAGAGCCCGGACTTGAACCCGATCTAATATCTCTGGAGAGACCTGAAAATGGCTGTGCAGCGACGCTCCCCATCCAACCTGACAGAGCTTGAGAGGATCTGCAGAGAAGAATGGGAGAAACTCCCCAAATACAGGTGTGCCAAGCTTGTAGCGTCATACCCAAGAAGACTCAAGGCTGTAATCGCTGCCAAAGGTGCTTCAACAAAGTACTGAGTAAAGGGTCTGAATACTTATGTAAATGTAATTTTTCATTAAAAATAAATAAATTAGCAAACATTTCTAAACCTGTTTTTGCTTTGTCATTTTGGGGTATTGTTTGTAGATTGAGGGGAAAAAAATCTATGTAATCAATTTTAGAATAAGGCTGTAACCTAACAAAATGTGGGAAAAGTCGAGGGGTCTGAATACTTTCCTAATGCACTGTATGTATATACAGATCTATCTATCCTGCTACCGGGGGACCTTCAGACGAGTCTTGAGGACTGTGGGCGTCCTAGAGCAAAACAACCGACATGTTCGTGAGAGTCTCACCTTTCCACAGAGGGGTCATATTAGTGTGTAGCCCAAACTGTTCGGAAGCTACAGGCAGAAGTTGGCAGATCGCCTGTACTGACTTCAGACGAATAGAGCAAAACAGAGAACACCGTCGTGTTCGTGAGAGTCATCTTTCTATAGAGTGGTCATTATAGTTTGTAGTCTTTCTATAGAGTGGTCATTATAGTTTGTAGTCTTTCTATAGAGGGGTCATTATAGTTTGTAGTCTTTCTATAGAGGGGTCATTAATAGTTTGTTTCCAAACTGTTTTGACGCTACAGACTGTGAGAAGGCCGATTTTAGGGACGTCTCATGGTCTGACAAACACCGCTGTAGCGCTGGCACCTTCCAGATGCTGAAGTGCGACACTGGTGAATGCAATGGATTGAGACTCCTCCAATGCAAAAAAAAAAAAAAAAACATATCTCTAGCTTAAACGGACAGATTTTTATGGGGGGGTTTGTATTATGCTAATGAGATAAGGTTGATGTCCGGGTGCGCGACCTTAGGAGTTAAATAGTTTATTAATCAAATGTTTTTTTGTGTACATTTTGTTAAAATTTATCACATTACATGAATGACTAAATGCATTTTAAACTTCACGCAATGTAACACTTTTTTGTATGACTTAATATAAAAACAAAGTATTGATCGGAGTGGGGGAATGAATTTTTTTTTTTCTGCATCGGTAACCAGAGATGGCATTAACAACAAGCAATAAAGATGGCACTTCTCGAAGCCTATTCCACACAATAGCCTGCTGAATTTACAAGATCACTTTTTGATTTCGGCAGAAATGCAAAATGTGGCACTGACTTGCTCATGAATTGACGTTTCAGCATTGTCTCAATGAAGTTCTGCATTCGACTAGCCACGCGGTTACAAGCCTGCAGGCGGACGAGCAGTATCGTAGTATGGATGAAGCCTGATCTGGAATGTGAAGCTAACTGATGCTAGTTAGCTTTAGATCTACTCAAGGTTTTCTATCTGGTTCAGAGTTGGACCGATGTTGGGGTTAGCGCTGCAGCTGTCAACAAAGACATGACAAAGGAAACAACAAAGTATGTGTTTTTAGATACAGTGAGGGGGGGAAAAAAGTATTTGATCCCCTGCTGATTTTGTACATTTGCCCACTGACAAAGACATGATCAGTCTATAATTTTAATGGTAGGTTTATTTGAACAGTGAGCGACAGAATAACAAAACGAAAATCCAGAAAAACTCATGTCAAAAATGTTATAAATTGATTTCTATTTTAATGAGGGGGAAAAAAGTATTTGACCCCTCTGCAAAACATGACTTAGTACTTGGTGGCAAAACCCTTGTTGGCAATCAGAGGTCAGACGTTTCTTGTAGTTGGCCACCAGGTTTGAACACATCTCAGGAGGGATTTGGTCCCACTCCTCTTTGCAGATCTTCTCCAAGTCATTAAGGTTTCGAGCCTGACATTTGGCAACTCGAACCTTCAGCTCCCTCCACAGATTTTCTATGGGATTAAGGTCTGGAGACTGGCTAGGCCACTCCAGGACCTTAATGTGCTTCTTCTTGAGCCACTCCTTTGTTGCCTTGGCCATGTGTTTTTGGTCATTGTCATGCTGGAATACCCATCCACGACCCATTTTCAATGCCCTGGCTGAGGGAAGGAGGTTCTCACCCAAGATTTGACGGTACATGACCCCGTCCATCGTCCCTTTGATGCGGTGAAGTTGTCCTGTCCCCTTAGCAGAAAAACACCCCCAAAGCATAATGTTTCCACCTCCATTTTTGACGGTGGGGATGGTGTTCTTGGGGTCATAGGCAGCATTCCTCCTCCTCCAAACACGGCGAGTTGAGTTGATGCCAAAGAGCTCGATTTTGGTCTCATCTGACCACAACACTTTCACCCAGTTCTCCTCTGAATCATTCAGATGTTCATTGGCAAACTTCAGACGAGCCTGTATATGTGCTTTCTTGAGCGGGGGGACCTCCGGGCGCTGCAGGATTTCAGTCCTTCACGGCGTAGTGTGTTACCAATTGTTTTCTTGGTGACTATGGTCCCAGCTGCCTTGAGATCATTGACAAGATCCTCCTGTGTAGTTCTGGGCTGATTCCTCACCGTTCTCATGATCATTGCAACTCCACGAGGTGAGATTTTGCATGGAGCCCCAGGCCGAGGGAGATTGACAGGTCTTTTGTGTTTCTTCCATTTGCGAATAATCGCACCAACTGTTGTCACCTTCTCACCAAGCTGCTTGGCGATGGTCTTGTAGCCCATTCCAGCCTACAATCTTGTCCCTGACATCCTTGGAGAGCTCTTTGGTCTTGGCCATGGTGGAGAGTTTGGAATCTGATTGATTGATTGCTTCTGTGGACAGGTGTCTTTTATACAGGTAACAAACTGAGATTAGGAGCACTCCCTTTAAGAGTGTGCTCCTAATCTCAGCTCGTTACCTGTATAAAAGACACCTGGGAACCAGAAATCTTTCTGATTGAGAGGGGGTCAAATACTTATTTCCCTCATTAAAATGCAAATCAATTTATAACATTTTTGACATGCGTTTTTCTTAGGGGTGTAACGATCCATCTACTACATCGATGTATCGATTTATATATTCCTATGATCCAACTACATCGATCTGTGCTCGGCGAGTTGGCCTTTTGGACAACATATATCAATCTAACATTGTTTTAAAATGTAATAAATCGATTGTATCGATACTAGGAAATAACCCATTGGATTTAAGCACGTCAGACTTTATATGGATGTTTTTTCTTAGCACTTTTAATGATAAAGGCTTTAAACATTACTCGATTCAGTCTGCCTATCCGTGACGTCATCGCCACGCGCCAGCAGCAGCGCAAAGGCGCAAAGACAACAAAACATAGCATGGCAGACAACAGAGGAGAAGCCGACGAGCGAGAAATTATCAAGCCACCATTGCGGTCCTTACAAGAAACAGGAATCTAGGAAACTTCACCTGCACTGTCCAGTATCCAGGTATTTATTTCAGTCACACTGGTTGAATTTTTGGCTAAAAGGTTACTGAATCGATTTCAAGTCACTGAATCGTTTCGGATCGTATCGTTCTAAATGAACCAATATCGTCCTTGAATCGTATCGACAACCACGAATCGTGATACAAATTGAATCGTTGTTAAAACGAATCGTTACACCCCTAGTTTTTCTGGATGTTGTTATTCTGTCTCTCACTGTTCAAATAAACCTACCATTTAAAATTATAGACTGATCATTTTCTTTGTCAGTGGGCAAACGTACAAAATCAGCAGGGGATCAAATACTTTTTTTTCCCTCACTGTATATATTAAGATAAACTATATTACAGGCCTCTCATACTAGGATTTACCTCCAGGTATCCATGACGTCCTATAACAAATAACCTTGGTGCCCAGGTATCCTTGATGGAGAGGTCACTCTTGTCTACATGTTCATGCCAACATGGTGGTCCTGGTTGAAATCCTATAAAGGAGAGAATATGCCTTTTGGACGATGGATGAAGTATTCAAATATTACAATTATTTATTATATTCACCAAACGGTCAATGTTGCTACAGCAAACCCTCACTCAAATTGTGTGATTCCGTAGTGCATCAAGTTACCAGCCCCTGACCAGAGACTATAGCAGGGGGTTGTAAACACACCACTTCATATCTCTTGCACTGGTCACACTGAATAATGGCTAGGGCCCCTCTTGAATGTGCAGGTCACACACTTCCAGAAGTCTCTCCCTGTAGCTTCAAGAGTGCGCACCAGTTAAAACTGGATTCAAACAATAGTGATTTTAAAGTACATAAGCTTAGAAACACTGAGACAGTGACATACATATACATACTTTGAAGTACAATACCAACATAGCTACTGTAGTAGGTCAAAGCTGTGTGCTGGAAAACCTTGGTGGAGCATGGGTGGAGGAGGCATTGTGGCGCTCATGTGAATTTCCTTTCTTTTTCGGCTTTAGACCAATGCCTATTCTCACTTAACAAAGGTTTTTGTTTTACATTTTGATGGTTTTTACACCGGAAGGTGATTTATGCAACGTTATACAACATTATAATGAAGCAATAAGGTGTGTGTGTGTGTGTGTGTGTGTGTGTTAAATGGCCAATATACCACGGCTAAGGACTGTTCAACATCCCCACCTTGTTTAGCATGATCTAGTCCAAATATGGCGTGATTCCAATATTTGTATCAGTTTGAATCACTTTAAATGGGCAACTTTTTATTTTGAAGATGAACCGAAAACTCCACTATTGTGGCTAAACCTTATTGTGGTTAGCTTCACACAGGTGTGCACAGCAGAGTAAAAAAATCTCCAACACATGGCAGAGTTGTTAGTTTGCCGCTGTTGATCAGCTTACATGTCAAGAAGGCAGGAGAATGAGCATAGTGGAATGTATTATAGATGTTAAACTGGTGAGTTTTTCTGATGCTCACAAGCATGCATTTGCACACTACAGTCAGTGCACAACAGAGCCAGAGGCGCTGTTAACGTTAGCTAACAATATTTTAATTTTTCCTCAGCAGTTTTAATTGTGTCCTGTCTGACAGTGAAATGTGGCTTGCTCTCACTGTAGCCTGGACTATGGAGTAGCTAGCTAGTCTCGCATAGTAAGGTAGCAGCGTGACAATTTGTCCAACGTTTGGCTAGCTATGTTTTGTGGAAAAAATTTAGGACTGGCATTTTAGATGTGAACTAGCTATCGTTAGCTAGCTTCAGCTGTTGTTGTCTGGCTCTAGCTAGCTATTTGCTGAAGTTATTTGTGTAACAAACCTTCCATAAACAAATATAGCTAGCTACTGTTCTTTTCCTGGTCATTAGCTAGCTAGCTTTCAGCTGACTGGTGTTAGCTAGCTAGCTACATAAGCTAGCTGCTGGACTTTACAATCAAGCTAACATTAGCAAGGGTGGCACTGTGTGCTGCTTTCGATGGATGGGTCCTGGCCTCTCGGGGCCTTAGGGATACGGAGGGACGTGGGTGGGATGCTGATCACTGGGATGACGGCTCAACTTGGGATGGGGAGGGGCTTTAGCGGGGGAATTAGTGGAGAACAATTGAAGGGTTACTCCGTAGCAATGCAAATATCACGGTACAGCTATATGGACACTCAATCATTACGCTATTTTTTATTGGTAAATTTACAAACATATATAATGATAAATAGACTTGAAACTTGTATCTCATTATGGTGTATGGTGAAATAAGTATAGCCAGTTATAATTGTAATGGCTTAGCTGATAATAACAAAAGAATAACAATATTTACATGGCTCAAAGAGAAGGAATATAATATCTATTGTATACAGGAAACTCATTCAACAATTCGAGATGAAGTAGCGTGGAAAAAAGAATGGGGGGGGGGAATATACTTCTCCCATGGGCAAAGAAATTCAAAAGGGGTGATATTAATTAATAGTAATTTCGATCCGAATGTGCAAATTGTCCAAATAGATACGCAAGGTAGATGGATTATTTTAAATATGGTATTGGACCATAAACAGATATGGCTCATTAACATTTACGGACCAAATAATGATGATCCACAATTCTTTGACAATATATATAATAAATTATCAAGCCTGCAAGCAACTCAAGACAATATTATTATGGTGGGGGATTATAATACTGTTTTAAATAGCTCAATGGACCGAAAAGGAAATCACACCACAAACAATCACCCACATGCTCTTAAGGAAATTGTGAATGTCATGGATACATTAGAACTAGTAGATATATGGAGGCTTAAATATGCTGATCTAGTGAGATATACATGGCGGAGACTGAATCAAGCTAGTCGTCTTGACTTCTTTCTTATCTCATTCTCGTTGGCACCAAAAGTAAAAAAAGTGTTGATAGGGGACAGAATGCGGTCGGACCATCATATAATAGGCATATACATTACTCTAACTGAATTTCCACGTGGGCGAGGTTATTGGAAATTTAATCAAAGCCTATTAGATGATAATTTATTTATAATTAGAACAAAGGAATTTATAACTGACTTTTTCCAACATAACATAGGTACAGCGAATCCCCTTATTGTATGGGACACCTTTAAATGTGCCTTTAGAGGCCATGCAATTCAGTACTCATCTCGAAAACAAAAGCAATTTAGGTCAAAAGAGTTTATACTAAGAAAGGAAATAGAAAGTCTAACAGAACAGATAGATGGCAATAAAAACTGTAACATAGAGGCTCAGAATAAATTAGAGGAAAAACAAAAAGAAATGGAAAAACTTATTCAAGAAAGATCAAGTGTAATATATTATAAAAATAAAGCAAACTGGATGGAATATGGGGAAAAATGCACAAAATTCTTTTTTAATCTTCAACATAGGAATGCTACCAAAAAGAACTTAATGAAACTGGTTACAATTGACGGAGTCACCCATAATTCACCTAATGATATTTTGAAGGAAGAAACAAAGTATTTTAAGCATATGTTTTCTTTTCAGTCGCCTCCATCTCCTCTAACTGAAGCTAATTGTAGAGATTTTTTTTCTATTGATAATGTCAAATTAACAGCCACACAGAAAGACTCATGTGAAGGTGAAATTACAGAGGAGGAACTTCTGGATGCAATTAAAGACTTTAAGTCCGGGAAAACTCCAGGGTTGGATGGCATACCAATCGAGGGATACCAAACCTTTTTTGATATACTAAGAGGACCGTTATTAGCATGTTTTAACCACTCCTATGTAAATGGTAGATTATCTGACACTCAAGAAGAAGGTCTGATCTCATTATTACTGAAACAGGATACAAGTGGAAAATATAAAGATCCAGTCCATTTACAAAATTGGAGGCCACTTACACTTCAGTGTTGTGATGCAAAAATCCTAGCAAAATGTATAGCGCATAGAATTAAAAAGGTATTGTCGGATATTATTCATTCTAATCAGACAGGTTTTTTACATGGAAGATACATTGGAGATAATATAAGGCAAGTATTGGAAACAATAGAACACTATGAAAAATATGGGAAACCAGGCCTGCTATTCATAGCAGACTTCGAAAAGGCATTTGATAAAGTTCGACTGGAATTTATATATAAATGCCTGGAGCATTTCAATTTTGGAGAATCTCTTATAAAATGGGTCAAAATCATGTATAGTAACCCTAGGTGTAAAATAGTAAATAATGGCTATTTCTCAGAAAGTTTTAAACTGTCAAGAGGAGTGAAACAAGGTTGTCCACTATCGGCATATCTATTTATTGTGGCCATCGAGATGTTAGCTATTAAAATCAGATCCAATAATAATATCAGAGGATTAGAAATACAGGGCTTAAAAACAAAGGTGTCATTGTACGCAGATGATTCATGTTTTCTTTTAGATCCACAACTAGAATCCCTCCACAGCCTCATAGAGGATCTAGATACATTTTCTAACCTCTCTGGATTACAACCAAATTATGATAAGTGTACTATATTACGTATTGGATCACTAAAAAATACAATTTTTACATTACCATGTAGTTTACCAATAAAATGGTCTGATGGTGATGTAGATATACTCGGAATACATATCCCAAAGGAAATAAATGATCTCACTTCAATAAATTTTAATAGAAAGTTAGCAAAAATAGATAAGATCTTACTACCATGGAAAGGAAAATACCTGTCAATTTGTGGAAAAATCACCCTGATTAACTCTTTAGTATTATCCCAGTTTACCTATTTGCTTATGGTCTTGCCTACGCCTAGCAAACAGTTTTTTAAATTATATGAGAAAAAAATATTCAATTTTATTTGGAACGGCAAGCCAGACAAAATTAAAAGAGCATATTTATATAATGAATATGAATTCGGAGGACAGAAATTATTAAATATTAAAGCATTAGACCTATCACTAAAATCTTCAGTCATCCAAAAGTTATACTTAAATCCGAACTGGTTCTCAAGCAAATTAGTAAGATTGTCTCACCCACTGTTCAAGAAAGGCCTTTTTCCCTTTATTCAGATTACAACCTCTCACTTTCAGTTATTTGAAAAGGAAATAATCTCCCAAATGTCACTATTTCTAAAACAAGCCATAGAAAGTTGGTTGCAATTTCAATTTAATCCTCCAGAAACGACAGAACAAATAATGCAACAAATATTGTGGTTAAATTCAAATATACTAATTGACAAAAAACCTTTATTTTTTGACAGAATGTTTAAAAAAGGTATAATCTTCGTAAATGATATCATCGGTAGGACTGGTGGAGTTATGTCGCACATGCAGCTAACAAAAACATATGGAAATGTCTGCTCTACCCAGAATTACAACCAAATAATTGCAGCCTTACCGCAAAAGTGGAAGAGGAAAGTATATCAGTTTCACTTAAGGACCAAAGGATTGACAGCCGTCCCATATAGATTGCAAAATAGTTGGGAAGAGATCTTTGACGTACCGATCCCATGGCATAGTGTTTATGAACTGACACGCAAAACGACACCGGATTCAAAAATTAGAATCTTTCAATTTAAATTATTATATAAAATTCTTGCTACCAATAGAATGTTATTTATATGGGGGATACAATCTTCCCAGCTCTGCAGATTTTGCTGTGAAGAGATAGAATCATTAGATCATTTGTTTTGGTTCTGTCCATTTGTAGCTTGTTTTTGGACACAGGTCCAGGAATGGCTAAAGGATTGCAATATTTACTTGGAACTAACCTTGCAGATAGCATTACTGGGTGATCTGAAAAGTCATAGTCAATCAATCAATAATATAATAATACTTTTAGCAAAAATGTTTATTTTTAATTCACAATCTGTAGAAGCAATGAGAATAGAAAGGTTCAGAACTTTTGTAAAACATCACAGTACGGTTGAAATATATATGGCAAATAGAAATCCTATATGGATGGTGTTAAGAGATAGATGGGAGGTATTGAATAGAGTTGAAGGATGGGACTAATAACAAATAACAACAAATAATAACAAAGATAGCTAATAATGTAAGCATACTGTGTCCATAATAAGTATATAGGTTGTATGTTGGGAGCTTTTGGGAAAGAGCACAGTTAGAAAGATATGGCATTTAGAAGCAAACCGGATGGACATCATGAAAATGATCGGAGAGGTTGAGAGTAGAAGAAGTTCAGGAGCAAAAAAATAAATATATATATATATATATATATAGATATAGAATTACTGTAAAATTAACTCTGTCCATAAGGTGTAGATAGTAAGTATAGACCGGAAGTAGAGGCCTGGGCGTTGTTGTTCACTAATTTACTCCAAGTAGGGAAAGGATGGTGGGGTTGAAAAGTAATAAAGGGGAATATATATATAAAAAAAATTAAAAAAAACATGGGGGATTGGAAGTGATGCAGACAATTACATTGATAGAAGATACAATCTATCTGCAATATTAAGCTGATTCATCCCCCCAAAGAAAAAAAAAAAAAAAAAAACATTAGCACGGTAGCGTTAGCTAGCTAGCTAGCTAGCTAATCAAAATATCTGTTTGCATTTATTGATTTAACCTCGACTTGAATACCACTATATAGCTAGGTTTGTTCACATACACTTCTTCTGACAGGCAGCATGGGGCAAGCAGCTGTATTGTTTCCGAGCATCTGATCCCAGTGTTCGAACTCTGAAATTCGGCTGAAAAAAAGATGTTAGCGTTGTCAGAAATGCTACAAAAAGGTAGCACATCGTTGGTTCTTAACGGGCAGAAATGAACACGTGAGTGCGATTTTATATTATACATGTAATAACTTTTGCACCTACAACTTTAGTCAATCCGGCATTATTTTTTATCCAATGGTTTTACTTTATGGACGCTATAGTCTTGTTTTTAATCCTATGTCTAGAATTTGAGCTAGCTCAACAAATGTGGCGTAAGAAATACTGTTAATCAATTGCTAACAACCGTTAAAAAAAATCTGGTATGTGGTTCTCTGTAACAGCCGGATGGCTCCAAGTTGATTTGAGAGATTGGTGTCCTATTGGTTTAGATATGATTCTTCTTCGGTTTTATGGCAAACTACAACTCAAAGGTGTATTACCGCCATCAACTGGACGGGGTTGAAAAAAACCAAGGTAAAAATAAAACCCATACGTGATAGGGAAAACTAACTTAATCCACCCAAAAGACTTCTCAGCTTCTCCCTTCTGCAAACACTTGAAACATGTCCAAAAGCTTTACAATGATCACACTGCATTGGTCTTGAGATAGATGCTCTGACTCTGTAGTTAATATACCCAAACTGCACTTGAGTTGGGAGAGACTCCATATCAAAAAAACAAAAGAACAGATACTCTTCACTTTTTCATCACTCACCACATGATTCATCCGACGAGCATCAATCACTGCAGGAATATTTTTCCATCTCTGCAGCATCGACTTCCCACGAAACGCCAGATATTACCTCCTTGAGGGGTGCCCTGTTCCGAAGAGACACACAGGACACGGCAAACTTCTCAAATCCTGTGAGACGCGACACACGCTCCTTCTGATCCTCAGAAGAACAAAAAATCTAAACAAGCCCGCCTCTCGTGATCCTCACAGCCTTCACTTTACCCAGCGCACTCTCCACCAGTTTGGATATCTCAAATGGATTCTTCAAGATTGGTAATCCAATCAGCTGCTCCTCATTAACAAAACATACTCCTACAAGATAAGAAGGGACATTATCATCACTCTATGCTACTTTGATCTGTTTTCTATTCTTTTGGACAATATTCCAAAGGAGGGAAACCTGTTCCCCATCAGGAGACTGAAAAGATTTGGCATGGGTCCTCAGATCCTCAAAAGGTTCTACAGCTGCACCATCGAGAGCATCCTGACTGGTTGCATTACTGCCTGGTATGGCAACTACTCGGCCTCCGAGTACTATTTGCGCTGCTACTCTCTGTTTATCTATGCATAGTCACTTTAATAACTCTACCTACATGTACATATTACCTCGACTAACCGGTGCCCCCGCACATTGACTCTGTACCGGTACCCCCTGTATATAGCCTCGCTACTGTTATTTTACTGCTGCTCTTTAATTATTATTTTTTTGTGTAGGTATTCTTTCTTAAAACTGCATTGTTGGTGAAGGGCTTGTAAATAACAATTTCACTGTAAGGTCTACACCTGTTGTTGTATTCGGCGCATGTTACAAACCAAAATTTTATTCAAATTCTCCTTGATTTTTCCCCGCCATTATATTCACACATCAGCGTCCGCCATCTTTTTCATCCCTTTCTACTCCTATTGTGAGGTTTCTCGACTCCTGCGCTGTTCTCCGACCCTTTTAGATATGGTCTTATATAGTCTTATCTATAATGGAAATTCCTGTGTTGACTTAAAAAAATTGTTTTAAATAATTGGGGAGTGAATCCGAATAGTTTTACAGTCATCAAGGACTCCAGGCGAGGGATCTTTTGCAAATGTGTAACATTAAAAGTCAAAGTCAATATGTGTTAATTTAAATGGCTAGTTGCGGGACGAAGCTATCAAAAGTGCGGCGAACACCTTTTTTACAACGTGTAATTGTTTTGGCAAGACAAGTGAATAACTTATTTTGTGAGATAATGTAAAAAAATGAGTCTACTGCTATGCCCCTTAATGTAGCCATATGAGTTCATTAATAATATAATATGGCATTTAGAAGACGCTTTTATCCAAAGCAACTTACAGTCATGCGTGCATACATTATTCTTTTTTTGTGTATGGGTGGTCCCGGGGATCGAACCCACTACCTTGGCGTTACAAGCGCCGTGCTCTACCAGCTGAGCTACAGAGGACCAGTCAGTGTAGGTTAATGTTGACGTGATGTGACTATTGCAGATTCCTTCCTAGGGGATGAGGCGTCTGCCCTGAATGCAGGAGCAAAGCCTACTAACCAATAGCCTCTTCTCTTCTCTTCACAGGCGCCTACACTGGACAGGACAAATCTTGCTGTTCCCCAATGCTGACATTATATCCCCAGTCTCTCTGAACAAACTTTAATTCAGTCTGTAAAAGTCTATCTACCTACACCCCACTACTAAACCAACCAGCCCTAACCAAATCTGCACCTCTGAAACCCAAGATGTCTACTAGACAAAACACCCTAATGGCTGCGGTGGTCACCCTGTTGGGGGTCACCTTCGGGGGTCTGGTGTTATGGCGACAACGAACAACGAGGACACTGAAGAAGAAGCAGCAGCTTCTGGCTCAGGGTCAGATAGGGGTTAGCTCTGGTCCCTTACCAGTGGATCAGCTGGGTCCTGTGGAACCAGAGCCTGTGGTTGTGGAGCCAGTCGAGTCCCAGACTCGGCTACCCCCGGGTCAGAGCCTGGGCCTCCTGCCTGTTTCACTGCCCCCTGCTGACCAGGTCCTGGCGGTGCAGCCTGTGACGGTGAGCTCTGAGGAGGATTGGGAGCAGCTGTGGCCGTCACTGCAAAAGGAGCTATCTGTCTACCCTGTCCTCGGGCTGGACTGCGAATGGGTAAGAGTCTGGGCGTAGGAGTTCGTTTTGCATGTAAAAAAATTAATATAATTCCATTGGTCCTCGAGTCTATTTCCTGTCGTCCCCTGACGTAGTCTCCCTCCCTCCTTTCCATCCTCTCCCTCCCTCCCTCCCCAGGTGTCAGTGAAGGGTAAGACGTCAGCGGTCTCCCTTCTCCAGCTGGCGTCCTTCTCTGGCCTGTGTGTGTTGGTGAGGCTGCGGCTGTTCCGAGGTCGTCCGCAGGACCTTCCCCTCAGCTTGAAGGAGGTATATTGTCCTCCGTGGCTCAGTTGGTAGAGAATGATGGGTTTTAATTCCAGTACAGTGGGTTTGATTCCCGCTGGGGCCACCAATATTACAATTATGTCTTTTGGATAGATGTCATATATTCTGTTTATTGTTAATGATATTATTATATAGGTCCTCAGGGACCCTCATGTCCTGAAGGTGGGCTTGGGTTGTTATGAAGACGGGAAACGTCTGACCCGAGACTACGGCCTGGCTCTGGGGTGTACCGTGGATCTGCGATACCTCGCACTACGACAAAGGTACCACTAGAGATGGGCTATTATGGGCTCTGGTAAGACTAGGTTGATGGTCAATCAGTACTATAATAATATGCTTAGTAAAAATGTTTTAATTTACGATCTGTAGAAACTATGAGAATAGAAAGGTTCAGAACTTTTGTGAAACATTACAGCACAGTGGAAAAAATATATGGCAAATAGACCTCAACTGGATGGTGTTCAGAGATAGATGGGAGGGGTTGAGTGGAGCTGAAGGGTGGGACTAAAAACTAATGTAAAATATACTATGTCTGTGAAATGTAGAAGCCTAAGTATTGTGGTCCATTAGTTTACTCCAATTAGGGGAGGGGTGGTAGGATTAGGGGAAAATAATAAAGGAAAATATATTTATAAAATATATGGGGGATTGGAAATGATACACACAATTTACATTGATAGAACCCACAATCGTATCTACAATATAAAAGCTGTTCTACACCCTAAAGAACAAAAACAAATTACTAGGTTGTCTGTTTTAATCAACCATTTACCCTCAAAGTATCTCTCGGTCTCTCTCTCTGTCTCTGTGTGTCTCAATTCAAGGGGCTTTATTGTCATGGGAAACGTATCTTTACCTTGCCAAAGCAAGTGAAATAGATGATAAACAAAAGTAAAATAACAATATAATTTTTTTTACAATAAACATTGTGGCAACAGGTCACATCTTGCAGCTGTGATGGCACACTGTGGTATTTCACCCAGTAGATAAGGGAGTTTATCAAAATTGGATTTGTTTTCTAATTCTTTGTGGATCTGTGTAATCTGAGGGAAATATGTGTCTAATATGGTCATACATTTGGCAGGAGGTTAGGAAGTGCTGCTCAGTTTCCACCTCATTTTGTTGTGGGCAGTGTGCACATAGCCTGTCTTCTCTTGAGAGCCAGGTCAGCCTACGGCGGCCTTTCTCAATAGCAAGGCTATGCTCACTGAGTCTGTACATAGTCAAAGCTTTCCTTAAGTTTGGGTCAGTCACAGTGGTCAGGTATTCTGCCACTGTGTACTCTCTGATTAGGGCCAAATAGCATTCTAGTTTGCTCTGTGTTTTTCTAAATTGTTTCCAATGTGTCAAGTAATTCTCTTTTAGTTTTCTCGTGATTTGGTTGGGTCTAGTTGTGTTGCTGTCCTGGGGCTCTGTGGGGTCTGTTTGTGTTTGTGAACAGAGCCCCAGGACAAGCTTACTTAGGGGACTCTTCTCCAGGTTAATCTCTCTGTAGGTGAAGGCTTTGTTATGGAAGGTTTGGGAATCACTTCCTTTTAGGTGGTTGTAGAATTTAACGGCTCTTTTCTTGATTTTGATAATTAGCGGGTATCGGCCTAATTCTGCTCTGCATGCATTATTTGATGTTTTACGTTGTACACTGAGGATATTTTTGCAGAATTCTGCATGCAGAGTCTCAATTTGGTGTTTGTCCCATTTTGTGAATTCTTGGTTGGTGAGCAGACCCCAGACCTCACAACCATAAAGGACAATTGGTTCTATAACTGATTCAAGTATTTTTAGCCAGATCCTAATTGGTATGTCAAATTTTATGTTCCTTTTGATGGCATAGAAGGCCCTTCTTGCCTTGTCTCTCAGATCGTTCACAGTTTTGTGGAAGTTACCTGTGGCACTGATGTTTAGGCCGAGGTATGTATAGTTTTTTGTGTGCTCTAGGGCAACGGTGTCTAGATGGAATTTGTATTTGTGGTCCTGGCAACTGGACCTTTTTTGGAACACCATTATTTTTGTCTTACTGAGATTTACTGTCAGGGCCCAGGTCTGACAGAATCTGTGCAGAAGATCTAGGTGCTGCTATAGGCCCTCCTTGGTTGGGGACAGAAGCACCAGATCATCAGCAAACAGTAGACATTTGACTTCAGATTCTAGTAGGGTGAGGCCGGGTGCAGACTGTTCTAGTGCCCTCGCCAATTCATATATATATTAGACAGACAGACAGGTTGAAGAGGGTGGGGCTTAAGCTGCATCCCTGTCTCACCCCACGGCCCTGTGGAAAGAAATGTGTGTTTTTGCCCATTTTAACCGCACAATAATAATAAATAATATGCCATTTAGCAGATGTTTTTATCCAAAGCGACTTACAGTCATGCATGCATACATTTTTGTGTATGGGTGGTCCCGGGGATCGAACCCACTACCCTGGCGTTACAAGCGCCGTGCTCTACCAGCTGAGCTACAGAGGACCACACTTGTTTGTGTACATTGATTTTATGTCGTATGTTTTTCCCCCCAACACCACTTTCGATCAATTTATATAGAAGACCCTCATGCCAAATTAAGTCAAGGCTTTTTTTTTTTTTTTTTACAAAGCATGAGAAGACGTGTGTGCGGGGTGAATACGTGGTCTGTCGTACGGTAATTTGGTAAAATTTGGTAAAAAGCCCATTTTGAAATTTGCTCAGTATGTTGTTTTCACTGAGTAAATGTACGAGTCTGCAGTTAATGCAGAGGATTTTCCCAAGGTTGCTGTTGACGCATATCCCACGGTAGTTATTGGGGTCAAATTTGTCTACACTTTTGTGGATTGGGGTGATCAGTCCTTGATTCCAAATATTGGGGAAGATGCCAGAGCTAAGGAGCACTTTACCCTCTGCCTGAAATTGAAGGATTTCTGTATGGAGATTGTCAAAAAACTGATCATCATAATATGATGAATCTGAAGGAGGAGCATAAGCTGCACATATCTATACATCATTGTCGCAATAGATTGTACCTTTTTTAAGTTTTAGCCAAATGTGGCTAGCACCTTTTTTCATTTAATTCAGTGCTAAGTCCTGCTTATGCCAAATGATGATTCCTCCTGAGTCTCAGCCCCGTTTAACATTTTTATGTTTGCTTGATGGTAGTAAACTTTCTCTATAGCCTGAGGGACACTGAGTATCAATGTCTCCACAATACCATGTTTCCAGGAGGATTATGATGTCCTGTTCCTTGATGTTTAAAAATAATTCTGGATTTGTTGTTTTAGAACCAAAATGTGACGAGTACAGGCCCTGGATATTCCAAGAGCTGATAGTTAATGATCTCATTTATAATAAGTGATATTCACTGGTTTGACTAAAGTACATTTAATTTTTTTAAATATAATAATAAAAAGAAAAACTATATATACACTGCTCAAAAAAATAAAGGGAACACTAAAATAATACATCCTAGATCTGAATGAATGAAATAATCTTATTAAATACTTTTTTCTTTACATAGTTGAATGTGCTGACAACAAAATCACACACAAATTATCAATGGAAATCAAATGTATCAACACACGGAGGTCTGGATTTGGAGTCACCCTCAAAATTAAAGTGGAAAACCACACTACAGGCTGATCCAGCTTTGATGTAATGTCCTTAAAACAAGTCTAAATGAGGCTCAGTAGTGTGTGTGGCCTCCACGTGCCTGTATGACCTCCCTACAACGCCTGGGCATGCTCCTGATGAGGTGGCGGATGGTCTCCTGAGGAATCTCCTCCCAGACCTGGACTAAAGCATCCGCCAACTCCTGGACAGTCTGTGGTGCAACGTGGCGTTGGTGGATGGAGCGAGACATGATGTCCCAGATGTGCTCAATTGGATTCAGGTCTGGGGAACGGGCGGGCCAGTCCATAGCATCAATGCCTTCCTCTTGCAGGAACTGCTGACACACTCCAGCCACATGAGGTCTAGCATTGTCTTGCATTAGGAGGAACCCAGGGCCAACCGCACCAGCATATGGTCTCACAAGGGGTCTGAGGATCTCATCTCGGTACCTAATGGCAGTCAGGCTACCTCTGGCGAGCACATGGAGGGCTGTGCCAAAGAAATGCCACCCCACACCATGACTGACCCACGCCAAACCGGTCATGCTGGAGGATGTTGCAGGCAGCAGAACGTTCTCCACGGCATCTCCAGACTCTGTCACGTGCTCAGTGTGAACCTGCTTTCATCTGTGAAGAGCACAGGGCGCCAGTGGCGAATTTGCCAATCTTGGTGTTCTCTGGCAAATGCCAAACGTCCTGCACGGTGTTGGACTGTAAGCACAACCCCCACCTGTGGATGTCTGGCCCTCATACCACCCTCATGGAGTCTGTTTCTGACCGTTTGAGCAGACACATGCACATTTGTGGCCTGCTGGAGGTCATTTTGCAGGGCTCTGGCAGTGCTCCTCCTGCTCCGCCTTGCACAAAGGCGGAGGTAGCAGTCCTGCTGCTGGGTTGTTACCCTCCTACAGCCTCCTCCACGTCTCATGATGTACTGGCCTGTCTCCTGGTAGCGCCTCCATGCTCTGGACACTACGCTGACAGACACAGCAAACCTTCTTGCCACAGCTCGCATTGATGTGCCATCCTGGATGAGCTGCACTACCTGAGCCACTTGTGTGGGTTGTAGACTCCGTCTCATGCTACCTCTAGAGTGAAAGCACCGCCAGCAAACATCAGCCAGGAAGCATAGGAACTGAGAAGTGGTCTGTGGTCACCACCTGCAAAACCAGTCCTTTATTGGGGGGGTCTTGCTAATTGCCTATAATTTCCATGTGCGGCGCACAATTGGCCCAGCGTCGTCCAGGGTAGGGGAGGGAATGGCCGGCAGGGATGTAGCTCAGTTGATAGAGCATGGCGTTTGCAACGCCAGGGTTGTGGGTTCGATTCCCACGTGGGGCCAGTATAAAAATACAATATAATAAAATAAAAAATAGATGTATTCACTAACTGTAAGTCGCTCTGGATAAGAGCGTCTGCTAAATGACTAAAATGTAAATGTAAATTACACATATAATAATTATTATAATACCAGTGCCAATAAAATAAATCAATAAGATTGCATTGTAATTATTTTTTGTGTAATCTGCAACCCCTGTGTGTGTGTGTGTGTGTGTGTGAATTAAAGGCTCTGTCTAGCCCAGTAGTCTGCATATTAGATGCAGTAGTTGGAGCACCTCTCCTATCTCTGATTGTTCTAGGTGTGTTTTGCCAGAGGTTACCTCAGCATATGTAGGCTGATGATCTGAATGATACATGGTGTGGACTGCATCATGTGGTGTACTTCTCTGAAGGACAGTGTTCTGCCCGACCCTAGAGTAGTGGTCAGTGCTGTGCTGTGATGTGCCGGATCTAGTAGAGCTGTGTTGTGATGGGACGGGTCTAGTAGTGCTGTGTTGTGATGGGGTCTAGTAGAGCTGTGTTGTGATGGGGTCTAGTTGAGCTGTGTTGTGATGGGGTCTAGTAGAGCTGTGTTGTGATGGGCCGGGTCTAGTAGAGCTGTGTTGTGATGGGGTCTAGTAGAGCTGTGTTGTGATGGGGTCTAGTAGAGCTGTGTTGTGATGGGCCGGGTCTAGTAGAGCTGTGTTCTGATGGGCCGGGTCTAGTAGAGCTGTGTTGTGATGGGCCGGGTCTAGTAGAGCTGTGTTGTGATGGGCCGGGTCTAGTAGAGCTGTGTTGTGATGGGCCGGGTCTAGTAGAGCTGTGTTGTGATGGGCCGGGTCTAGTAGAGCTGTGTTGTGATGGGCCGGGTCTAGTAGAGCTGTGTTGTGATGGGCCGGGTCTAGTAGAGCTGTGTTGTGATGGGGTCTAGTTGAGCTGTGTTGTGATGGGGTCTAGTAGTGCTGTGTTGTGATGGGCCGGGTCTAGTAGAGCTGTGTTGTGATGGGCCGGGTCTAGTTGAGCTGTGTTGTGATGGGGTCTAGTAGAGCTGTGTTGTGAAGGGCCGGGTCTAGTTGAGCTGTGTTGTGATGGGGTCTAGTAGAGCTGTGTTGTGATGGGACGGGTCTAGTAGTGCTGTGTTGTGATGTGGTCTAGTTGAGCTGTGTTGTGATGGGGTCTAGTAGAGCTGTGTTGTGATGGGACGGGTCTAGTAGTGCTGTGTTGTGATGGGGTCTAGTAGAGCTGTGTTGTGATGGGACGGGTCTAGTAGAGCTGTGTTGTGATGGGACGGGTCTAGTAGTGCTGTGTTGTGATGGGGTCTAGTAGAGCTGTGTTGTGAGGGGACGGGTCTAGTAGTGCTGTGTTGTGATGGGGTCTAGTAGAGCTGTGTTGTGATGGGGTCTAGTAGAGCTGTGTTGTGATGGGCCGGGTCTAGTAGAGCTGTGTTGTGATGGGGTCTAGTTGAGCTGTGTTGTGATGGGGTCTAGTAGAGCTGTGTTGTGATGGGCCTGGTCTAGTAAAGCTGTGTTGTGATGGGCCAGGTCTAGTAGAGCTGTGTTGTGATGGGCCGGGTCTAGTAGAGCTGTGTTGTGATGGGGTCTGTTAGAGCTGTGTTGTGATGGGGTCTAGTAGAGCTGTGTTGTGATGGGCCGGGTCTAGTAGAGCTGTGTTGTGATGGGGTCTGTTAGAGCTGTGTTGTGATGGGGTCTAGTAGAGCTGTGTTGTGATGGGGTCTAGTAGAGCTGTGTTGTGAAGGGCCGGGTCTAGTAGAGCTGTGTTGTGATGGGGTCTGTTAGAGCTGTGTTGTGATGGGGTCTAGTAGAGCTGTGTTGTGATGGGCCGGGTCTAGTAGAGCTGTGTTGTGATGGGGTCTAGTAGAGCTGTGTTGTGATGGGGTCTGTTAGAGCTGTGTTGTGATGGGGTCTAGTAGAGCTGTGTTGTGATGGGGTCTGTTAGAGCTGTGTTGTGATGGGGTCTAGTAGAGCTGTGTTGTGATGGGCCGGGTCTAGTAGAGCTGTGTTGTGATGGGCCGGGTCTAGTAGAGCTGTGTTGTGATGGGGTCTAGTAGAGCTGTGTTGTGATGGGCCGGGTCTAGTAGAGCTGTGTTGTGATGGGCCGGGTCTAGTAGAGCTGTGTTGTGATGGGGTCTAGTAGAGCTGTGTTGTGATGGGGTCTAGTAGAGCTGTGTTGTGATGGGCCGGGTCTAGTAGAGCTGTGTTGTGATGGGGTCTAGTAGAGCTGTGTTGTGATGGGGTCTAGTAGAGCTGTGTTGTGATGGGCCGGGTCTAGTAGAGCTGTGTTGTGATGGGGTCTAGTAGAGCTGTGTTGTGATGGGGTCTAGTTGAGCTGTGTTGTGATGGGGTCTAGTTGAGCTGTGTTGTGATGGGGTCTAGTAGAGCTGTGTTGTGATGGGCCGGGTCTAGTAGAGCTGTGTTGTGATGGGCCGGGTCTAGTAGAGCTGTGTTGTGATGGGGTCTAGTTGAGCTGTGTTGTGATGGGGTCTAGTAGAGCTGTGTTGTGATGGGCCGGGTCTAGTAGAGCTGTGTTGTGATGGGTCTGGTCGTGCTGTGTTGTGATGGGCCGGGTCTAGTAGAGCTGTGTTGTGATGGGCCTGGTCTAGTAGAGCTGTGTTGTGATGGGCCGGGTCTAGTAGAGCTGTGTTGTGAAGGGCCGGGTCTAGTAGAGCTGTGTTGTGATGGGCCGGGTCTAGTAGAGCTGTGTTGTGATGGGCCGGGTCTGGTAGAGCTGTGTTGTGATGGGGTCTAGTAGAGCTGTGTTGTGATGGGACGGGTCTAGTAGTGCTGTGTTGTGATGGGGTCTAGTAGAGCTGTGTTGTGATGGGCCGGGTCTAGTAGAGCTGTGTTGTGATGGGCCAGGTCTAGTAGAGCTGTGTTGTGATGGGCCGGGTCTAGTAGAGCTGTGTTGTGATGGGGTCTGTTAGAGCTGTGTTGTGATGGGGTCTAGTAGAGCTGTGTTGTGATGGGGTCTAGTAGAGCTGTGTTGTGATGGGCCTGGTCTAGTAGAGCTGTGTTGTGATGGGCCGGGTCTAGTAGAGCTGTGTTGTGATGGGGTCTAGTAGAGCTGTGTTGTGATGGGCCGGGTCTAGTAGAGCTGTGTTGTGATGGGGTCTTGTAGAGCTGTGTTGTGATGGGCCGGGTCTAGTAGAGCTGTGTTGTGATGGGCCGGGTCTAGTAGTGCTGTGTTGTGATGGGCCGGGTCTAGTAGAGCTGTGTTGTGATGGGCCGGGTCTAGTAGAGCTGTGTTGTGATGGGCCGGGTCTAGTAGAGCTGTGTTGTGATGGGCCGGGTCTAGTAGAGCTGTGTTGTGATGGGACGGGTCTAGTAGTGCTGTGTTGTGATGGGGTCTAGTTGAGCTGTGTTGTGATGGGGTCTAGTAGAGCTGTGTTGTGATGGGACGGGTCTAGTAGTGCTGTGTTGTGATGGGGTCTAGTAGAGCTGTGTTGTGATGGGCCGGGTCTAGTAGAGCTGTGCTGTGATGGGGTCTAGTAGAGCTGTGTTGTGATGGGCCGGGTCTAGTAGAGCTGTGCTGTGATGGGGTCTAGTAGAGCTGTGCTGTGATGGGCCGGGTCTAGTAGAGCTGTGTTGTGATGGGGTCTAGTTGAGCTGTGTTGTGATGGGGTCTAGTAGAGCTGTGTTGTGATGGGCCGGGTCTAGTAGAGCTGTGTTGTGATGGGGTCTAGTTGAGCTGTGTTGTGATGGGGTCTAGTAGAGCTGTGTTGTGATGGGGTCTAGTAGAGCTGTGTTGTGATGGGCCGGGTCTAGTAGAGCTGTGTTGTGATGGGCCTGGTCTAGTAGAGCTGTGTTGTGATGGGGTCTAGTAGAGCTGTGTTGTGATGGGCCGGGTCTAGTAGAGCTGTGTTGTGATGGGCCGGGTCTAGTAGAGCTGTGTTGTGATGGGACGGGTCTAGTAGAGCTGTGTTGTGATGGGCCAGGTCTAGTAGAGCTGTGTTGTGATGGGACGGGTCTAGTAGAGCTGTGTTGTGATGGGCCGGGTCTGGTAGAGCTGTGTTGTGATGGGCCGGGTCTAGTAGAGCTGTCCTGAGGCGGGTCTGGTCTGGTAAATCTGTGCTGTGTTGGGCCTGGTCTTGTAGAGCCGTGTCTGGCTCTTCTCTCCTGGGGATGGTGGGGGTACTGTTTCAGAAGGTGGGGCGGGGGGCCTCTGCTGCTGGGGTGATGGGTGTGTGGGTCCCTGCCAAGTGTTGCATCCTTTAGGTCCTTGGCAAAGGTTCTGACACTGTCCTGATCAAGATGTACATTATCGTGTAAATGTTCACGTCAGAGTGGGGTGGTGAGCCATTCTGATGTTGAGCAGTGAGGCACAGTCCACAGTGATCTGTTGATTTTATTTTGTCGATCAACTGTCCTGGGAAGTCTTTTCTTGGTAGGAGGGTGGACACAACTATATTGGTTGTTGGGAACATAGCCTGTGCCCGTTCTGCCGCTCTTCTCACTGCCCCAGATACATTTTCACCTTTGGCACGAAGGTCGTTTGTGCCAGTGTGGATGATGATGTTGTCGGGGGTGTCAATCCTGGTCTGACTGAGTAGCTGCATTGCACTCTCAGTTGTAGGACACCAGAACTTATACACCTGGTGTCTAGGGAATAATCTTTCCTGGACCAAGAACTTCCCATTTGAATCAATAAGGATTGCAGTTGTTGGTGGTTGTCTGGCTGGAGCAGACTGGGACGCTGGTAGGTTGACCTGGGCTGGAGCAGACTGGGAGGCTGGTTGGCTGATCTGGGCTGGAGCAGACTGGGAGGCTGGTTGGCTGACTGGGAGGCTGGTTGGCTGACCTGGGCTGGAGCAGACTGGGAGGCTGGTAGGCTGACCTGGGCTGGAGCAGACTGGGAGGCTGGTTGGCTGACCTGGGCTGGAGCAGACTGGGAGGCTGGTAGGTTGACCTGGGCTGGAGCAAACTGGGAGGCTGGTTGGCTGACCTGGGCTGGAGCAGACTGGGAGGCTGGTAGGCTGACCTGGGCTGGAGCAGACTGGGAGGCTGGTTGGCTGACCTGGGCTGGAGCAGACTGGGAGGCTGGTTGGCTGACCTGGGCTGGAGCAGACTGGGAGGCTGGTAGGTTGACCTGGGCTGGAGCAGACTGGGAGGCTGGTTGGCTGACCTGGGCTGGAGCAGACTGGGAGGCTGGTTGGTTGACCTGGGCTGGAGCAGACTGGGAGGCTGGTTGGTTGACCTGGGCTGGAGCAGACTGGGAGGCTGGTGCAGTGTCATCAGGCTGTGTGGTGGAGGTTATGCTGGTCTCAGGTTCTGCTTGTGTTGTACCAGGCTGGTGGACATGTTCTCTAGATGCAGAGGACATATTGACTAGCTGCTGGTTGAGGGGGTCAATGTACCTCTCTCTCTGCTCTAGCTCCTTTCTTGTTGTGCTCAGATGGTCTCTGAGGTCATCATTTGTCTGACTCAGTTTGTCCATTCTGCTTTCTAATTTAGCAATAGATGCTCTGCTCTCCTCCCTGAACGGTTTCATCTCATGTTTTAGTTTCTGGACAGTGTCCTCCTCTTGAAGCTTGTTCTCTCTGAGTTCTATGACCTCTGCTTCAACTAGAGAGAGGGTGTTGTGGAAACGTTGCATAGCAGGGGTTCCTGATGTTGTAGGCATGTCCTTGGCTTTGTCTGCTGCAGGTGAGGTAGGTAGAGGGACACGGAGGGCTTCTTGCTGGGTCACAGAGACCGTTGGGGGGTGTTGGGGCTTTCCTCCATCTCCCTCCTTTACTTCTTCAGCTTCTGAGATGAGTTCAGCTTCTACTTCTAGGGCAGCAAACACATTCTCAAAAGCCTGGAGGCTTGAATCATTGCCTTGTATCAATACAGTTCCATTATTGTAGAAGTTGACTGTTTTGATATGTGTTGCTCTGGTCAGCTTCTTCAAAAATGCTGATCAACAGCCTTGGCTGATGCATCTCTTTTTTTTGAGAAATGGAAATGGTTGCAAATAACCCTTTTCCATATGTACCCTTGTTTTGGTATTAAATTTGCTCTTGTTTTGCAACTGGTAAGATCTGCAAACAGGCATTCACGTCCCATCATCAAACCTTTGAAACTTTTCTTATCCTTCTCCGTCTGGATGTCTGCTGGGTAAACAATTTCCATAGCAACGCTGGTGATGTTGTCTACAGTGTTGCAATAGAAGCCTACCTTTTCCCAAACAGTGTTGTTTGCCGGGGCGGCAGGTAGCTTAGTGGTTAAGAGCGTTGTGCCAGTAAACGAAAGGTCGCTGGTTCTAATCCCCGAGCCGACTAGGTGAAAAATCTGTCGACGTGCCCTTGAGCAAGGCACTTAACCCTAATTGCTCCTGTAAGTCACTCTGGATAAGAGCGTCTGCTAAATGACCATTTTAATTTTTTTATAATAGAGAACTGTTTTACTTTGATGACCTTTGTCTTCTGTCTTTCTGTTGACTAGCTATTTTTTAAGTTTGTTAGCTTCTTTTAGGAGAGTCCCTAGCAACTGCTTAGCAACTGGTAAACAATCCAGCTAGCTAAGATAACTGCACAATTTAATAAATATATATACTTTTTCACAAGCCTGTCTTCTTCGTTTGTTGCTTGTTTTGTCTCCCATTCAGTCTTGCAGTTTTCTTTTTGTTTTTTCCAATGTACATTTCTAGATTTGTAGGAGCTCATTTTTTTTCAGCTGCTGCTCAATTTGGAACTCTCTCTCTCTCGCTCGGTCTCTCGCTCGCTCTGGGTCGGTCTCTCTCGCTCGCTCTGGGTCTCTCGCTCGCTCGCTCTGGGTCTCTCTCTCGCTCGCTCTGGGTCGCTCGCTCGCTCGCTCTGGGTCTCTCTCTCGCTCGCTCTGGGTCAGTCTCTCGCTCGCTCTGGGTCGGTCTCTCGCTCGCTCTGGGTCGGTCTCTCGCTCGCTCTGGGTCTCTCTCTCGCTCGCTCTGGGTCTCTCTCTCGCTCGCTCTGGGTCGGTCTCTCGCTCGCTCTGGGTCTCTCTCTCGCTCGCTCTGGGTCGGTCTCTCGCTCGCTCTGGGTCGGTCTCTCGCTCGCTCTGGGTCGGTCTCTCGCTCGCTCTGGGTCTCTCTCTCGCTCGCTCTGGGTCTCTCTCTCGCTCGCTCTGGGTCTCTCTCGCTCGCTCTGGGTCTCTCTCTCGCTCGCTCTGGGTCGGTCTCTCGCTCGCTCTGGGTCTCTCGCTCGCTCGCTCGCTCTGGGTCGGTCTCTCGCTCGCTCTGGGTCGCTCGCTCGCTCTGGGTCTCTCTCTCGCTCGCTCTGGGTCGGTCTCTCGCTCGCTCTGGGTCTCTCTCTCGCTCGCTCTGGGTCTCTCTCGCTCACTCGCTCTGGGTCGCTCGCTCGCTCTGGGTCTCGCTCGCTCGCTCTGGGTCTCTCTCGCTCGCTCGCTCGCTCTGGGTCTCGCTCGCTCTGGGTCTCGCTCGCTCTGGGTCTCTCTCGCTCGCTCGCTCGCTCTGGGTCTCTCTCTCGCTCGCTCGCTCTGGGTCTCTCTCTCGCTCGCTCTGGGTCTCTCGCTCTGGGTCGGTCTCTCTCTCGCTCGCTCTGGGTCGCTCGCTCGCTCTGGGTGGGTCTCTCGCTCGCTCTGGGTCGCTCGCTCGCTCTGGGTCGCTCGCTCGCTCGCTCTGGGTCGGTCTCTCGCTCGCTCTGGGTCGGTCTCTCGCTCGCTCTGGGTCGGTCTCTCTCGCTCGCTCTGGGTCTCTCTCTCGCTCGCTCTGGGTCGGTCTCTCGCTCGCTCTGGGTCTCTCGCTCGCTCGCTCTGGGTCTCTCGCTCGCTCGCTCTGGGTCTCTCTCTCGCTCGCTCTGGGTCTCTCTCTCGCTCGCTCTGGGTCGCTCGCTCGCTCTGGGTCTCTCTCGCTCGCTCTGGGTCTCGCTCGCTCTGGGTCTCTCTCGCTCGCTCTGGGTCTCGCTCGCTCGCTCGCTCGCTCTGGGTCGCTCGCTCTGGGTCTCTCTCGCTCGCTCGCTCTGGGTCTCTCTCTCGCTCGCTCTGGGTCGCTCGCTCGCTCTGGGTCTCTCTCGCTCGCTCTGGGTCTCTCTCGCTCGCTCTGGGTCTCTCTCGCTCGCTCTGGGTCTCTCGCTCGCTCGCTCTGGGTCGCTCGCTCGCTCGCTCGCTCTGGGTCGCTCGCTCTGGGGGGTCTCGCTCGCTCGCTCTGGGTCGCTCGCTCGCTCGCTCTGGGTCTCTCTCTCGCTCGCTCTGGGTCGCTCGCTCGCTCGCTCTGGGTCTCTCGCTCGCTCTGGGTCGCTCGCTCGCTCTGGGTCTCTCTCTCGCTCGCTCTGGGTCTCTCGCTCGCTCTGGGTCGGTCTCTCTCGCTCGCTCTGGGTCGGTCTCTCTCGCTCGCTCTGGGTCGGTCTCTCGCTCGCTCTGGGTCTCTCTCTCGCTCGCTCTGGGTCTCTCTCTCGCTCGCTCTGGGTCTCTCTCTCGCTCGCTCTGGGTCTCTCTCTCGCTCGCTCTGGGTCTCTTGCTCGCTCTGGGTCTCTCTCGCTCGCTCTGGGTCTCTCGCTCGCTCGCTCTGGGTCTCTCGCTCGCTCGCTCTGGGTCTCTCGCTCGCTCGCTCTGGGTCTCTCTCTCTCGCTCTGGGTCTCTCGCTCTGGGTCTCTCTCTCTTTGAGTATTTCCCAGGCTGTGTGGTTCTGAACCAGTATGTGTGTGTTTCTGTGCAGGAAGGTAGTGTTGAACAATGGAATGAGCCTCAAGTCTCTAGCTGCCGACCTGCTCAATGTGTCTCTGGATAAATCCTTGGAGCTGCGCTGCAGTAACTGGGAGGCTGACCAGCTAACCCTAGAACAGGTACACTATACATACCTGCTGGTGCTAATTAATACAGGATGGGATACCTGCTGGTGCTAATTATTACAGGATGGGATACCTGCTGGTGCTAATTAATACAGGATGGGATACCTGCTGGTACTAATTAATACAGGGTGGGGATACCTGCTGGTGCTAATTAATACAGGATGGGATACCTGCTGGTGCTAATTAATACAGGATGGGATACCTGCTGGTGCTAATTAATACAGGATGGGATACCTGCTGGTGCTAATTAATACAGGGTGGGGATACCTGCTGGTGCTAATTATTACAGGATGGGATACCTGCTGGTGCTAATTATTACAGGGTGGGATACCTGCTGGTGCTAATTATTACAGGATGGGATACCTGCTGATGCTAATTAATACAGGATGGGATACCTGCTGGTGCTAATTAATACAGGGTGGGAATACCTGCTGGTGCTAATTAATACAGGGTGGGAATACCTGCTGGTGCTAATTAATACAGGGTGGGAATACCTGCTGGTGCTAATTAATACAGGGTGGGAATACCTGCTGGTGCTAATTAATACAGGGTGGGGATACCTGCTGGTGCTAATTAATACAGGATGGGATACCTGCTGGTGCTAATTAATACAGGATGGGATACCTGCTGGTGCTAATTAATACAGGGTGGGAATACCTGTTGGTGCTAATTAATACAGGGTGGGGATACCTGCTGGTGCTAATTAATACAGGGTGGGAATACCTGCTGGTGCTAATTAATACAGGGTGGGAATACCTGCTGGTGCTAATTAATACAGGATGGGATACCTGCTGGTGCTAATTAATACAGGGTGGGAATACCTGTTGGTGCTAATTAATACAGGGTGGGGATACCTGCTGGTGCTAATTAATACAGGGTGGGAATACCTGCTGGTGCTAATTAATACAGGGTGGGAATACCTGCTGGTGCTAATTAATACAGGGTGGGAATACCTGCTGGTGCTAATTAATACAGGATGGGATACCTGTTGGTGCTAATTAATACAGGGTGGGAATACCTGCTGGTGCTAATTAATACAGGGTGGGAATACCTGCTGGTGCTAATTAATACAGGGTGGGAATACCTGCTGGTGCTAATTAATACAGGATGGGATACCTGCTGGTGCTAATTAATACAGGATGGGATACCTGCTGGTGCTAATTAATACAGGATGGGATACCTGCTGGTGCTAATTAATACAGGATGGGATACCTGCTGGTGCTAATTAATACAGGATGGGATCCATAGTGTGTCTGTGGTATGGAAAGATTGTTACTGTTCGTGTTTGAGATCGGACTGAGAAGAATAACTGATCTACAAATCTCCTTCATCCCAAATAACGAACCACTCATTATGTTATGAAGATGAGCGATCCTGTGCCCTACCTTTGCTTGCTCAGTGATTCCCCCCCCCCCCCCCCCCCCCCCCCCCCCAACCCGTTTTCTCTGATTTAACCCCCACCTCTCTCTCTGGTGAACCCTAGATGACGTCCCTCCCTCCCTCTCTCTCTCTGGTGACCCCTAGATGACGTCCCTCCCTCCCTCTCTCTCTCTGGTGACCCCTAGATGACGTCCCCCTCCCTCTCTCTCTGGTGACCCCTAGATGACGTCCCCCCCCCCTCTCTCTCTGGTGACCCCTAGATGACGTCCCCCCCCCTCCCTCTCTCTCTCTGGTGACCCCTAGATGACGTCCCCCCCCCCACCTCTCTCTCTGGTGACCCCTAGATGACGTCCCCCCCCCACCTCTCTCTCTGGTGACCCCTAGATGACGTCCCTCCCTCCCTCTCTCTCTGGTGACCCCTAGATGACGTCCCCCCCTCCCTCTCTCTCTCTGGTGACCCCTAGATGACGTCCCTCCCTCCCTCTCTCTCTGGTGACCCCTAGATGACGTCCCCCCCCCCACCTCTCTCTCTCTGGTGACCCCTAGATGACGTCCCCCCCCCTCCCTCTCTCTCTCCCCTAGATGACGTCCCTCCCTCCCTCTCTCTCTCTGGTGACCCCTAGATGACGTCCCCCCCTCCCTCTCTCTGGTGACCCCTAGATGACGTCCCTCCCTCCCTCTCTCTCTGGTGACCCCTAGATGACGTCCCCCCCCCTCCCTCTCTCTCTCCCCTAGATGACGTCCCCCCCCCTCCCTCTCTCTCTGGTGACCCCTAGATGACGTCCCCCCCCCCTCCCTCTCTCTCTCCCCTAGATGACGTCCCCCCCCCTCCCTCTCTCTCTGGTGACCCCTAGATGACGTCCCCCCCCCTCCCTCTCTCTCTCTGGTGACCCCTAGATGACGTCCCCCCCTCCCTCTCTCTCTCCCCTAGATGACGTCCCCCCCCTCCCTCTCTCTCTCTGGTGACCCCTAGATGACGTCCCTCCCTCCCTCTCTCTCTCTGGTGACCCCTAGATGACGTCCCCCCCCCCTCCCTCTCTCTCTCCCCTAGATGACGTCCCCCCCCCTCCCTCTCTCTCTCCCCTAGATGACGTCCCCCCCCTCCCTCTCTCTCTCCCCTAGATGACGTCCCTCCCTCCCTCTCTCTCTCTGGTGACCCCTAGATGACGTCCCCCCCTCCCTCCCTCTCTCTCTCCCCTAGATGGCGTACGCAGCCCGGGATGCCCAGGTGTCCATCGTCCTGTTCTTCCATCTGCTGAGCCTCCACTCTAACGCCACGCCCTCACCTGGCTGTGGGAGTGTCTACACCCAGCTGGCCAATCGCTGCCAGGGCCTGGTGGACACACCTTTCAGGGGGAGGGGCGGAGGAGAGGGGGAGGATGGAGGGAAAAGCGAGAGGAGACGGAGGAGTAGGGCGCTCCAGCAGCCTACTGAAAGCCCCGAGTCTGGGGACCACCAAGTACCAGACCCCAGAAGGAACAGCAGGAGAAAACCGCTCGGTGTGGGCTACTCTGCTAGGTCAGTGGTTGGTCTGTCCAGGGATCAAATCAAATCAAATTTTATTTGCCACATGCGCCGAATACAACAGGTGTAGACATTACCGTTAAATGTTTACTTACAAGCCCTTAACCAACAATGCATTTATTTCTTAATAATAAAAAAAAGTAAAATAAAACGACGACAACAAAAAAAGTGTTGAGAAAAAAAAGAGCAGAAGTAAAATAAAGTAACAGTAGGGAGGCTATATATACAGGGGGGTACCGGTGCAGAGTCAATGTGCGGGGGCACCGGCTAGTTGAGGTAGTTGAAGTAATATGTACATGTGGGTAGAGTTAAAGTGACTAGAGAAAACCGCTCGGTGCGGGCTACTCTGCTAGGTCAGTGGTTGGTCTGTCCAGGGATCAGGGATCTCTTTCACAGCACAGGCGCGTGGGGCAGACCGTTGTTACTGACCTCTGGACAATTGCCAGTTGTCAAGGTCATAATACAGAACAATTTGCCCGACTTTCCATAGCAAAGATCATCGCCCACATTTTGGGGAACATTGTGTCAAAGACTTGAGTAGTGTGATTCTGGGCAGCATTGGCTGGTTTTAGACATTTCCTGTGTGTCAAGGGCAGCTGTGTGTCAGTGTAGTGACTGATCAGGTTCCCGCTCGCTCTGCTTGTTGCAGGAAGTCCCCTCTCTATGACAACTGCTTCCTCCAAGCTCCGGATGGACAACCCCTCTGTACCTGTGACAAGAAGAAGGCCAAGTGGTACCTGGATAAAGGAATCGGGGGTAAGCGGCAGCCACATGCGGCACTGGCAGTGCCAAGACTGACAGTATTTTCATATGAATTTAACAGTCGAATTGGAAAACACCACTATCATTTGGTGGTTTCATACTGTAAAATGTGGCGTAAAAATGAACAGGTAGCCCTTTACACTCGTACCCGTATCCGGGTTGGAATGGTGTGTCCGTGGCGTGGCCCTTTACACTCGTACCCGTATATGGGTTGGAAATGGCTAATTTGGGCAGTAATAAGCAGCTAAATGTGAACGTAGTGACTGTACAGTAACAAGCTATACATCAGGTCAGAGCTCTGGTTCTGGACAGTAACAGCTATACATCAGGTCAGAGCTCTGGTTCTGGACAGTAACAGCTATACATCAGGTCAGAGCTCTGGTTCTGGACAGTAACAAGCTATACATCAGGTCAGAGCTCTGGTTCTGGACAGTAACAAGCTATACATCAGGTCAGAGCTCTGGTTCTGGACAGTAACATGCTATACATCAGGTCAGAGCTCTGGTTCTGGACAGTAACATGCTATACATCAGGTCAGAGCTCTGGTTCTGGACAGTAACAGCTATACATCAGGTCAGAGCTCTGGTTCTGGACAGTAACAGCTATACATCAGGTCAGAGCTCTGGTTCTGTTCTTCACAGCTCTGCATGGGTTTGGACTGACAGATTCTAGAGTTCCTGCTTTAATTATTTATTTATTTATTTATTTATTTATTTACTTATTTATTGACAGTTCCAGGAATTCTGCAACCCTGTTCTGAACAGAATGAGCCTATGTTTGTTTATTGTGAAGGAAATCTATGCGCAAACAAAATTGAGATCTGTTAATCTGAATTGCTTTATGAAAGCCTAAATGCTGTAAAAGCTTATTTTATAACTTAGCGTCGTGCTCTACCAGCTGAGCTACAGAGGACCTAGTCACATTGGCAAGGGAACACGCTTTCAAATGACGTCCACCTGACCCAGATGGCGATTTATAACGGACTGTTTTTTGGATTGCGTAAACAACAACAGTAACTGTGTGATGGCGAGGAGGCAGGGCTGCGTTCCAAACTAAACAACTGGTCTGCTTGCTCTAGTTCCTCAACAGCACAGCTAGGAGAGATCAAACAAGCACCTTATAGTTGAAGAACCTTCTTTGGGTCTTAAAAGGGCATTGAAATTAGTTAGGAACGGTGTACACTGTGGAGAGGTGTGGCCACTTGGAGACACCAGTTAGTCCTCTCACTCAAACCCACACTGTGGAGAGGTGTGGCCACTTGGAGACACCAGTTAGTCCTCTCACTCAAACCCACACTGTGGAGAGGTGTGGCCACTTGGAGACACCAGTTAGTCCTCTCACTCAAACCCACACTGTGGAGAGGTGTGGCCACTTGGAGACACCAGTTAGTCCTCTCACTCAAACCCACACTGTGGAGAGGTGTGGCCACTTGGAGACACCAGTTAGTCCTCTCACTCAAACCCACACTGTGGAGAGGTGTGGCCACTTGGAGACACCAGTTAGTCCTCTCACTCAAACCCACACTGTGGAGAGGTGTGGCCACTTGGAGACACCAGTTAGTCCTCTCACTCAAACCCACACTGTGGAGAGGTGTGGCCACTTGGAGACACCAGTTAGTCCTCTCACTCAAACCCACACTGTGGAGAGGTGTGTGGCCACTTGGAGACACCAGTTAGTCCTCTCACTCAAACCCACACTTTGGAGAGGTGTGGCCACTTGGAGACACCAGTTAGTCCTCTCACTCAAACCCACACTGTGGAGAGGTGTGGCCACTTGGAGACACCAGTTAGTCCTCTCACTCAAACCCACACTGTGGAGAGGTGTGGCCACTTGGAGACACCAGTTAGTCCTCTCACTCAAACCCACACTGTGGAGAGGTGTGGCCACTTGGAGACACCAGTTAGTCCTCTCACTCAAACCCACACTGTGGAGAGGTGTGTGGCCACTTGGAGACACCAGTTAGTCCTCTCACTCAAACCCACACTGTGGAGAGGTGTGTGGCCACTTGGAGACACCAGTTAGTCCTCTCACTCAAACCCTTGGCATTTTTCTGTCTTAAGTTGCACCTACATAACATTTTCCAGGAATAGTCTTATGTTACTGAATGTATCCAGTGTATTTTCAGATTTCGTTATCAACAAATTTAGCGAGAAGTACAGTAAAATGCACATAAAATCACCAGTGTAATGTTTGGATTCCAGTCTTGTGTCCTCACCTTTTTTGGTCTAATGATTTTCCCCTCTCCCAACTGTTCCCTTTCAATTGCTACCATTGCTTATGTTCACACTTTTCAAATTTCTTCTGTAAGAAACATTTCAATTTGGCCCTATCCATATAGGCCCATTTCCAGGAATGTTAACCAAGTCCCAGGTGAGTTGATGTTGACGCTGACTCTTCTCCTGTCTTGCTCTCACTCCTCCTCCAGTGCTGCAGACTGAGGATCCCTTCATCGTGCGTCTGCTGTTTGAGCCGTCGGGACGTCCAGACTCCCAGCAGGACTACTATCTGACTGCCAAAGAGAACCTGTGTGTGGTGTGTGGCAAGAACAACTCTTATATCCGGTGAGGACAACCTGTGTGGGTTGGCCGGAACAAGTCTTATATCAGGTTGGCCGGAACAAGTCTTATATCGGGTTGGCCGGAACAAGTCTTATATCAGGTTGGCCGGAACAAGTCTTATATCGGGTTGGCCGGAACAAGTCTTCTATCAGGTTGGCCGGAACAAGTCTTATATCGGGTTGGCCGGAACAAGTCTTATATCAGGTTGGCCGGAACAAGTCTTATATCAGGTTGGCCGGAACAAGTCTTATATCAGGTTGGCCGGATGCTACACAGTCAGGCCTGTTATTAGTTATACTAACAATGTGAAGCTATGTCCCGATTCGCCACCCTTTTCTCAAGGTGAGTACCTGCACACTCCCCGTAGTGAATTTGAGGATAGGAGTGGTGTAAGCATCGGCTGGAGGGACCACCATGTGAGAAGGTGGAGGGTCAAGACCTTTTTCACGTTGCAGCCATGACAGTCCATCCTAGTGGGGTAGGAGGCGTACGTGAATATATATCGGTGTTGGTTCCCCTCTGCATTGAAGGCCTATAGTGTTAACTAGTTCCCCTCTGCATTGAAGGCCTATAGTGTTAACTAGTTCCCCTCTGCATTGAAGGCCTATAGTGTTAACTAGTTCCCCTCTGCATTGAAGGCCTATAGTGTTAACTAGTTCCCCTCTGCATTGAAGGCCTATAGTGTTAACTAGTTCCCCTCTGCATTGAAGGCCTATAGTGTTAACTAGTTCCCCTCTGCATTGAAGGCCTATAGTGTTTACTAGTTCCCCTCTGCATTGAAGGCCTATAGTGTTAACTAGTTCCCCTCTGCATTGAAGGCCTATAGTGTTAACTAGTTCCCCTCTGCATTGAAGGCCTATAGTGTTAACTAGTTCCCCTCTGCATTGAAGGCCTATAGTGTTAACTAGTTCCCCTCTGCATTGAAGGCCTATAGTGTTAACTAGTTCCCCTCTGCATTGAAGGCCTATAGTGTTTACTAGTTCCCCTCTGCATTGAAGGCCTATAGTGTTAACTAGTTCCCCTCTGCATTGAAGGCCTATAGTATTAACTAGTTCCCCTCTGCATTGAAGGCCTATAGTGTTTACTAGTTCCCCTCTGCATTGAAGGCCTATAGTGTTAACTAGTTCCCCTCTGCATTGAAGGCCTATAGTGTTTACTAGTTCCCCTCTCGTCTTACCCCTACAGGAAGAACATCGTCCCTCACGAATACAGACGTCACTTCCCCACGGAGATGAAGGACCACAACTCCCATGACATCTTGCTGCTGTGCACTTCCTGTCACGCGGCCTCCAACGTGCACGACGGCTTCCTAAAGCAGCAGCTGGCTGATGAGTACGCCGCGCCCCAGGTAGGGACCTCACGATACCGAGGTGCCGATACGAGATGTATTGAGAATTTAGATGTATCACTATTCTATATTTATTGTGATTTGATATGGAGAATTTTATTGTGATTTTGTGATTCGATACTGTGATTTTATTACGATTCGATGTTCCAAACATTGCTCTGTTGCAGAGGGACAAGACTTGACAAGACATGTTGGCTCCCCATAAAAATAAATTAAAAAAACATTGTTTTGGGGTCAAAAATAATATTGCGATACTCAACTGTATGGATTTTTTTTCCTACCCCCAGGGGTGTGAGGACGGGGTGCGTCTCCTGGAGGACTCTGACCGCAGGAGAGTTCGTTCTGCAGCCCGAGCCCTGCTCACCGTGGGGGACAGGCTGCCAGGGGCCAGGCGAGATGAGCTGCAGAAGGTCATAAGGGATTTCTTCAACGACACCGATGTGGAGCTGACGCCCGAGACGCTGCAGAGGGCTGCAGACCTGGAGACTAGGTGAGGGTCCGCGCCATCTGGCCTTGATGGTCATCGTGTACTCTTAACTTGTACCCAGTACAGCCTCCGCTCTGAGCCAGTTCCTATCTAGGTTCCTTCTCCTAGGACCTTTGTCCTGCTTCTGCTTGCTATTTGGTATCCAGGTCAGGTATCTGTCAAGCTGTTTTTACAGTGGGGGAAAAAAGTATTTAGTCAGCCACCAATTGTGCAAGTTCTCCCACTTAAAAAGATGAGAGAGGCCTGTAATTTTCATCATAGGTACACGTCAACTATGACAGACAAAATGAGAAAAACAAATCCAGAAAATCACATTGTAGGATTTTTAATGAATTTATTTGCAAATTATGGTGGAAAATAAGTATTTGGTCAATAACAAAAGTTTCTCAATACTTTGTTATATACCTTTTGTTGGCAATGACACAGGTCAAATGTTTTCTGTAAGTCTTCACAAGGTTTTCACACACTGTTGCTGGTATTTTGGCCCATTCCTCCATGCATATCTCCTCTAGAGCAGTGATGTTTTGGGGCTGTCGCTGGGCAACACGGACTTTCAACTCCCTCCAAAGATTTTCTATGGGGTTGAGATCTGGAGACTGGCTAGGCCACTCCAGGACCTTGAAATGCTTCTTACGAAGCCACTCCTTCGTTGCCCGGGCGGTGTGTTTGGGATCATTGTCATGCTGAAAGACCCAGCCACGTTTCATCTTCAATGCCCTTGCTGATGGAAGGAGGTTTTCACTCAAAATCTCACGATACATGGCCCCATTCATTCTTTCCTTTACACGGATCAGTCGTCCTGGTCCCTTTGCAGAAAAACAGCCCCAAAGCATGATGTTTCCACCCCCGTGCTTCACAGTAGGTATGGTGTTCTTTGGATGCAACTCAGCATTCTTTGTCCTCCAAACACGACGAGTTGAGTTTTTACCAAAAAGTTCTATTTTGGTTTCATCTGACATTCTCCCAATCCTCTTCTTGATCATCCAAATGCACTCTAGCAAACTTCAGACGGGCCTGGACATGTACTGGCTTAAGCAGGGGGACACGTCTTGCACTGCAGGATTTCAGTCCCTGGCGGCGTAGTGTGTTACTGATGGTAGGCTTTGTTACTTTGGTCCCAGCTCTCTGCAGGTCATTCACTAGGTCCCCCCGTGTGGTTCTGGGATCTTGTGATCATTTTGACCCCACGGGGTGAGATCTTGCGTGGAGCCCCAGATCGAGGGAGATTATCAGTGGTCTTGTATGTCTTCCATTTCCTAATAATTGCTCCCACAGTTGATTTCTTCAAACCAAGCTGCTTAACTATTGCAGATTCAGTCTTCCCAGCCTGGTGCAGGTCTACAATTTTGTTTCTGGTGTCCTTTGACAGCTCTTTGGTCTTGGCCATAGTGGAGTTTGGAGTGTGACTGTTTGAGGTTGTGGACAGGTGTCTTTTATACTGATAACAGTTCAAACAGGTGCCATTAATACAGGTAACGAGTGGAGGACAGAGGAGCCTCTTAAAGAAGAAGTTACAGGTCTGTGAGAGCCAGAAATCTTGCTTGTTTGTAGGTGACCAAATACTTATTTTCCACCATAATTTGCAAATAAATTCATAAAAAATCCTACAATGTGATTTTCTGGATTTTTTCCCCTCATTTTGTCTGTCATAGTTGACGTGTACCTATGATGAAAATTACAGGCCTCTCTCATCTTTTTAAGTGGGAGAACTTGCACAATTGGTGGCTGACTAAATACTTTTTTCCCCCCACTGTATAATGAGGCCTTTATGAAGAAATTGAGTTGATGGATTACCCTGCCCTCTCCCAGGATCTTCAACGAGAGCTACGTTCCCCACGGGCTGAAGGTGGTGAAGGCGCACGCTAAGCAGGGCCTGAAGGGATTAATGGAGCTGGAGGGCTGCTGGAGGCAGCATTTCCTGTCTACCATGACACCTCGCTACCTGCCTCCTCTCTGGTCCGTCAGCCACAACCACGACAAGTTCCTACGCAAGTACGGAGAGGACCTTCCCATCCAGCTTAACTGACCTACAGTCGCCACACTGTCAGTCTTAGCCTGAAAGGTCTGTCTGGTCCCCAGGCTGGATCTCCATCAGCTGTTGCAGCAGCCTCTACCTGGGGTCTACTCAGTAGCCCAGAGAGCAGACTGACTGACTGATGCCTACAGGGGAGGGGAGGGATTCTGGGTGTTCAGTCCTCCTCAGTCTACTGTTGGCTGGATGAGGACGGTCACCCTGACCCTGACCCTACGGTACCCTGACCCTACGGTACCCTGACCCTGACCCTACGGTACCCTGACCCTACGGTACCCTGACCCTACAGTACCCTGACCCTACGGTACCCTGACCCTGACCCTACAGTACCCTGACCCTACGGTGCCCTGACCCTACGGTACCCTGACCCTGACCCTACAGTACCCTGACCCTACGGTGCCCTGACCCTACGGTACCCTGACCCTACGGTACCCTGACCCTACGGTGCCCTGACCCTACGGTACCCTGACCCTACGGTGCCCTGACCCTACAGTACCCTGACCCTACGGTGCCCTGACCCTACAGTACCCTGACCCTACGGTACCCTGACCCTACGGTACCCTGACCCTACGGTGCCCTGACCCTGACCCTACGGTGCCCTGACCCTGACCCTACGGTGCCCTGACCCTGACCCTACGGTGCCCTGACCCTGACCCTACGGTGCCATACGTGTTGAATACCAGACAGAGACTAATGGGCCCCTAAAGGACCCAGAGATTTGCTCCCCATAAATGTTTTATTTATTTTTTGCAGAGAATTGCTGAGATGTTGCCTGCATCCCAAATGGCCCCCTATTCCTTATATAGTGCACTACATTTGATCAGGGCCATGTGAGATGCCCCCTATTCCTTATATAGTGCACTACATGTGATCAGGGCCATGTGAGATGCCCCCTATTCCTTATATAGTGCACTACATTTGATCAGGGCCATTTGAGATGCGGCCTAACTGGAGTCTGAGGAGAGAGACTGCCTTCGTTCTGACCGAGGGAAAAGAAGCCAGCATCAAGAACACTACCTTGATACAATTTTGCAGAATTCATGTTAAAATCCTATTGGACAAAACACGATGGGTTCAGGGTTGTCGCGATACCGGTACTCAGCAGTATCACGGCAAGGAAACAAAACAGGAAGCGGACTAAATGTCCTGAGGAAAACACTCCGAATGTTGGAGACAAGCAGCCTGATGTCACCCAGAATCACGTTTATCTTCCATGCTAGGTATCGTAGTATCACCTTACTGGTATCATGATGACCCTGCTATGGTTTGGTTTCCCAGATCCAGATTTAAAACTAGTCCTAGCCAAAAATGCCATAGGAGACTAGACTTAATCTAGGCCCAGGAAACTGGCCCTATACAGTGCATTGGGAAAGTATTCAGACCCCTTGACTTTTCCCACATTTTGTTACATTACAGCCTTATTCTAAAATTGATTAAATTGTTTTTTTCCTCATCAATCTACACACAATACCCCATAATGACAAAGCAAAAATAGGTTTTTAAATAAATGTTTACACAACATTTTTTGAAATATCACATTTACATAAGTATTCAGACCCTTTACTCAGTACTTTGTTGAAGCACCTTTGGCAGCGATTACAGCATCGAGTCTTCTTGGGTATGACGCTACAAGCTTGGCACACCTGTATTTGGGGAGTTTCTCCATTTTCTTCTCTGCAGATCCTCTCAAGCTCTGTCAGGTTGGATGGGGAGCGTCGCTGCACAGCTATTTTCAGGTCTCTCCAGAGATGTTAGATCGGGATCGAGTCTGGGCTCTGGCTGGGCCACTCAAGAACATTCAGAGACTTGTCCCGAAGCCACTCCTGCGTTGTCTTGGCTGTGTGCTTAGGGACGTTGTCCTGTTGGAAGGTGAACCTTCTCCCCAGTCTGAGGTCCTGAGCGCTCGGGAGCAGGTTTTCATCAAGGATCTCTCTTTACTTTACTCCGTCTCCCAGTCCCTGCCGCTGAAAAACATCCCCACAGCATGATAATGCTACCACCATGCTTCACCGTAGGGATGGTACCAGGTTTCCTCCAGACGTGACGCTTGGCATTCAGGACAGAGAGTTCAATCTTGGTTTCATCAGACCAGAGGTCATGGTCTGAGAGTCCTTTAGGTGCCTTTTGTCTCCAAGCGGGCTGTCATGTGCCTTTTACTGAGGAGTGGCTTCCGTCTGGCCACTCTACCATAAAGGCCTGATTGGTGGAGTGCTGCAGAGATGGTTGTCCTTCTGGAAGGTTCTCCACAGAGGATATCTGAAGCTCTGTCAGAGTGACTATTGGGTTCTTGGTCACCTCCCTGACCAAGGCCCTTCTCCCATGATTGCTCAGTTTGGCCGGGCGGCCAGTCTTGGTGGTTCCAAACTTCTTCCATTTAAGAATGATGGAGGCCACTGTGTTCTTGGGGACCTTCAATGCTGCAGAAATGTTTTGGTACACTTCCTCAAATCTGTGCCTCGACGCAATCCTGTCTCTGAGCTCTACAGACAATTCCTTCTACCTCATGGCTTGGTTTTTGCTCTGACATGCACCGTCAACGGTGGGACCTCATATAGACAGGTGTGTGCCTTTCCAAAGCATGTCCAATCAATTAAATGTACCACCGGTGGACTCCAATCAAGTTGTAGAAACATCTCAAGGATGATCAATGGAAACAGGATGCACCTGAGCTCAATTTCGAGTCTCATTTTACATTACATTTTAGTCATTTAGCAGACGCTCTTATCCAGAGCGACTTACAGTTAGTGAATACATATATATTTTTTTTTTATACTGGCCCCCCGTGGGAATCAAACCCACAACCCTGGCGTTGCAAACGCCATGCTCTATCAACTGAGCTACATCCCTGCCGGCCATTCCCTCCCCTACCCTGGACGACGCTGGGCCAATTGTGCGCCACCCATGAGTCTCCCGGTCGCGGCCGGCTGCGACAGAGCCTGGATTCGAACCAGGATCTCTAGTGGCACAGTTAGCACTGCGATGCAGTGCCTTAGACCACTGCGCCACTCAGGAGATTCATAGCAAAGGGTCTGAATACTTATGTAAATAAGGTACATTTATTTCAGTTTTGTATTTTTTTTATAAATTCCTAAAAACCTGTTCACTTTGTCATTATGGGGTATTGTGTGTAGATTGAGGATTTTATTTATTCAATTTTAGAATAATGATATAACGTAACAAAATGTGGAAAAAGTCAAGGGGTCTGAATACTTTCTGAATGCACTGTGTATTAGTTTTCACCAGTTTCAGAAAATCATGTATTTTAGACTAAGCTGAAACCTGCTTTTAATTATCAGTAAATATGAATTATAATTTCCCCTGCAGGTTTTCAGTCCTAACGATAATTACTATGCATTTGTGAGTGTGCAGAAATCAGGTTTGCTTTGCAATGGTAGCTTTAATTTTTGAAAACACAATGGCAGCGCATTGTCGATCTTCTTTAATAGATCAGACAAAGCTATGAATTTTATAACCAATAAGCCGTTAAGAATTGATCCCAGATGACGACCAGCCATTGTCTGAAATGACATGTCAAAGTGGAATTATTTTTTCAACATTTTTACAAATTAATTACAAATGAAAAGCTTAAATGTCTTGAGTCAATAAGTATTCAACCCCTTTTGTTATGGTAAGCCTAAATAAGTTCAGGAATGAAAATGTGCTTAACAAGTAACATAAGTTGCATTGACTAAATCTATGTGCAAGAATAGTGTTTAACATGATTTTTGAATGACTACCTCGTCTCTGTACCCCATTGAAAACAATTATCTGTAAGGTCCCTCAGTCGAGCAGTGAATTTCAAACACAGATTAAACCACAAAGACCAGGGAGGTTTTCCAATGCCTCGCAAAGAAGGGCACCTATTGGTAGATGGGTAAAATAAAAAAAGCAGACATTGAATATCCCTTTGAGCATGGTAAAGTTATTAATTACACTTTGGATGGTGTATCAATACACCCAGTCACTACAAAGATACAGGCATCCTTCCTAACTCAGTTGCCAGAGAGGAAGGAAACCGCTCAGGGATTTCACCACGAGGCCATGGTGACTAAAACATAGTGATAGGAGAACTGAGGATGGATCAACATTGTAGTTACTCCACAATACTAACCTAATTGACGGAGTGAAAAGAAGGAAGCCTGTACAGAATAAAAATATTCCAAACCTGCATCCTGTTTGCAACAAGGCACTAAATACTGCAAAAAATGTGGCAAAGCAATTCACTTTGTATTCAGGACAAAACGTGTTATGTTTGGGGCAAATCCAGTACAACGCATTACTGAGTACCATTCTTCATATTTTCAAGCATAGTGGTGGCTGCATCTTGTTATGGGTATGCTTGTAATCGTTAAGGACTGGGGAGTTTTTCAGGATAAAAAAGAAACGTAATGGAGCTAAGCACAGGCAAAATCCAAGAGGAAAACCTGGTTCAGTCTGCTTTCCACCAGACACTGGGAGATTAATTCACCTTTCAGCAGGACAATAACCTAAAACACAAGGCCAAATATACACTGGAGTTGGTTACCAAGAACACGGTGATTCTAACATTTTATTGACTCGGGGTTGAATACTTACCTAATTAAAATATATTAGTGTGTTATTTTCCTTTTTTTTTCTTTTAAATTCTTAGAATTTTTCTCCCACTTTGACAGTATTGTTTTTGTGTTTTTTAAGGCAATTAAATCCATTTTAATCCCACTTTGTAATACAATTAAATGTGGAAAAAGGGGATGTCAATACTTTCTGAAGGCACTGTATTGTACAACTTTTGACCAGAGCTGTGTATTAGGAATGTGACGATACCAGTATCGTGATGATAATTTCCATGGCAAAACATTTTAAACATGAAGCAAAAAATCTGGTCTTCTTTGGTCCTTTAAAAAAAACCCTGCTGTATGTAAAATAGTGTGGAAAATAAAACGTGACTCAGGATGACGACAATGACGTTTGTTTCCAACATTTAGGGCTGTTTTCCTAAAAAGCGGTTAAAGCCGCTTCTTGTTTTGTTGCCTTGCCTTGCCACGATCGTGGCATCGTCCAATAGGATGCTATTTCAGACACGGCCGGTTCTCTCCGGTTCAGTAGGACAGAATGTAGATCGTAGAACAGTTGGCTTGGCGAAGTGCCCTAAGTCCCTCCTATGTACGTCCTGGTTGTGACCTCACTTCCTCCTGTACTGTATGGGAGCGTCCCAAATGGTACCCTATTCCCTACATAGGGCTCATAGGGCTCATAGGGCTCATAGGGCTCATAGGGCTCATAGGGCTCTGGTCAACAGTAGTGTACTATATAGGGAATAGGGTGCCATTTGGGATGTATCCTGACATACACTACCGGTCAAAAGTTTTAGAACACCTACTCATTCCAGGGTTTTTCTTTATTTTTTACTATTTTCTACATTGTAGAATAATAGTGAAGGCATCAAAACTATGAAATAACACACATGGAATCATGTAGTAACCAAAAAAGTGTTAAAACAAATCAAAATATATTTTGTATTTGAGATTCTTCAAAGTAGCCACCCCTTTGCCTTGATGACAGCTTTGCACACTCTTGGCATTCTCTCAACCAGCTTCATGAGGTAGTCACCTGGAGTCCATATGTGTTATTTCATAGTTTTGATGTCTTCACTATTATTCTAAAATGTAGAAAATAGTATAAATAAAGGAAAAACCCTAGAATGAGAAGGTGTTGTAAAACTTTTGACCGGTAGTGTACGTCAGGACACCATATGTTTTTAGTGTGACTCTTCCGCTCACTAGACGAAAGACTAACTTAACCCCCAAAACATCAGCACACATCCTCCTAATTCTGCAATAACAAGTTGGTTCTTTCCAACCTCGTCATTTCACATTGAGAGAAGTTTGTATGGAATAGGTAGCCTGAGAGACTAGCTCCATTGGTTACTGAAGAATGATGGCCTTAACACTGAATACAGTAAACCCGTTTGCAAAGCAGAGATTTTCATGTTCTTGAGCGTGACGAAATGGGCATTTTGTTTAAATTCTGAAGTCATTTTTAATTTAAAGAAAACCATCAGCTTTTTATTTTATTTACATTTGTCCCATAGAAGCTGTTCTTTTTCCCTAATATTTTTAAATGGAAAAAATAAAGTATTGTTTTTTTGCATACTTGTGAGACTTGTTTTGATGATTTCAAAGTGGATGGATTGCAGTGTTCTGTGTAGTAGGGGAGACTGGGTATGCTTATAAAACTTCACATTTTTGTCAATTTCTCATTGTTTGAGCTACTACATTCATTTGTCTGCTACAAATGGATCCAGGTATTATGACACTGTTATGATGAGTTTCTCAGGTATCAAAGAATCAAGGATATACTTAGACATTCTGTTGAGATTTCATACCAAGTATTTATTGAATCACGAGCTCGTGGGTTCATCTAACAAACGGACATGGCTTTGCCCTTCGTCAGTTGACCTCAGTTAACAAAGAAGACTCTCTATCTTTATATAGCCTCTTGGTCCTCCTTCCTTTCACATACATCTGGTAACCAATCATAGGCCTCGCTATCTCTGTTCTTATTAACCTTTGCCCCCAGGTCACTACATCCTGTCCATCACTCACACTACCCTAACCATCGCTAATCTACTTTGACATAATGGAATGTAGACTTCCTTGGGGGGGGGGGGGGTTGCTGTATACACTACCGTTCAAACGCTTTGGGGGTCACTTAGAAATGTTCTTGTTTTTGAAAGAAAAGCAATTTTTTGGTACCTTTTAAAATATCATCAAATTGATCAGAAATACAGTGTAGACGTTAATGTTGTAAATGGCTATTGCTGCTATTGTAAATGGCTATAGCTGGAAACGGCAGATTTTAAAAACAAAATGGAATACCCCTGTGTAGCTCAGTTGGTAGAGCATGGCGTTTGCAACGCCAGGGTTGTGGGTTTGATTCCCACGGGGGGGCCAGTATGAAAAAATTTATGCACTCACTAACTGTAAGTCGCTCTGGATAAGAGCGTCTGCTAAATGACGTAAATGTAAATACACTGCTCAAAAAAATTAAGGGAACACTAAAATAACATCCTAGATCTGAATGAATGAAATAATCTTATTAAATACTTTTTTCTTTACATAGTTGAATGTGCTGACAACAAAATCACACAAATTATCAATGGAAATCAAATATCAACCCATGGAGGTCTGGATTTGGAGTCACCCTCAAAATTAAAGTGGAAAACCACACTACAGGCTGATCCAACTTTGATGTAATGTCCTTAAAACAAGTCAAAATGAGGCTCAGTACTGTGTGTGGCCTCCACGTGCCTGTATGACCTCCCTACAACGCCTGGGCATGCTCCTGATGAGGTGGTGGATGGTCTCCTGAGGGATCTCCTCCCAGACCTGGACTAAAGCATCCGCCAACTCCTGGATAGTCTGTGGTGCAACGTGGCGTTGGTGGATGGAGCGAGACATGATGTCCCAGATGTGCTCAATTGGATTCAGGTCTGGGGAACGGGCGGGCCAGTCCATAGCATCAATGCCTTCCTCTTGCAGGAACTGCTGACACACTCCAGCCACATGAGGTCTAGCATTGTCTTGCATTAGGAGGAACCCAGGGCCAACCGCACCAGCATATGGTCTCACAAGGGGTCTGAGGATCTCATCTCGGTACCTAATGGCAGTCAGGCTACCTCTGGCGAGCACATGGAGGGCTGTGCGGCCCCCCAAAGAAATGCCACCCCACACCATGACTGACCCACCGCCAAACCGGTCATGCTGGAGGATGTTGCAGGCAGCAGAAAGTTCTCCACGGCGTCTCCAGACTCTGTCACGTCTGTCACATGTGCTCAGTGTGAACCTGCTTTCATCTGTGAAGAGCACAGGGCGCCAGTGGCGAATTTGCCAATCTTGGTGTTCTCTGGCAAATGCCAAACGTCCTGCACGGTGTTGGGCTGTAAGCACAACCCCCACCTGTGGACGTCGGGCCCTCATACCACCCTCATGGAGTCTGTTTCTGACCGTTTGAGCAGACACATGCACATTTGTGGCCTGCTGGAGGTCATTTTGCAGGGCTCTGGCAGTGCTCCTCCTTGCACAAAGGCAGAGGTAGCAGTCCTGCTGCTGGGTTGTTGCCCTCCTACGGCCTCCTCCACGTCTCATGATGTACTGGCCTGTCTCCTGGTAGCGCCTCCATGCTCTGGACACTACGCTGACAGAAACAGCAAACCTTCTTGCCACAGCTCGCATTGATGTGCCATCCTGGATGAGCTGCACTACCTGAGCCACTTGTGTGGGTTGTAGACTCCGTCTCATGCTACCACTAGAGTGAAAGCACCGCCAGCATTCAAAAGTGACCAAAACATCAGCCAGGAAGCATAGGAACTGAGAAGTGGTCTGTGGTCACCACCTGCAAAACCAGTCCTTTATTGGGGGTGTCTTGCTAATTGCCTATAATTTCCACCTGTTGTCTATTCCATTTGCACAACGGCATGTGAAATGTATTGTCAATCAGTGTTGCTTCCTAAGTGGACAGTTTGATTTCACAGAAGTGTGATTTGACTTGGAGTTACATTGTGTTGTTTTAAGTGTTCCCTTTATTTTTTTGAGCAGTGTATTTTGATGCTATACATGGGCTCATCTGGAAAAGAGACCTTGGTCTCAGCATTGACTCCCTGTCAAAATAAAGGTTAAATTAAACAACAAAAAATATCATACTGATTACTTAGAGACATTAACGATATCCTCATGACATCGAACAGCATCAGTTTTTCCCTTTGTCCCCTCATCTTCTTTTTTTTCTGGGGAAGAGTAGGGTTAACAATAGTGGTTAGAACAGGACTGGCTTATTCAATATTTTCGTTGATTTAGTCAGCAGCACTCACCACAAACCATCAAGTAGACACGTCCCGTCTTCATCCTCCATATCAACTGAAGGAGAGGTCAGATGAGATAAGTGACATCAGACATAACTCCCTGTCTAATGAGCTCTATCTAGCACCTCAAAACATTGAGCTGTTCGATGTACAGCATCGAGCACACATCATTCAAACAAAAAATAATACTTAGCAAAGTGGTTGGTTAAAAAAAAGCATGGATAAGGGAACGCAGACCTACGTCATACGCTGGAGGCCCATTACAGATCTACGTCATACGCTGGAGGCCCATTACAGATCTACGTCATACGCTGGAGGCCCATTACAGACCTACCTCATACGCTGGAGGCCCATTACAGATCTACCTCATACGCTGGAGGCCCATTACAGATCTACCTCATACGCTGGAGGCCCATTACAGATCTACCTCATACGCTGGAGGCCCATTACAGACCTACCTCATACGCTGGAGGCCCATTACAGATCTACCTCATACGCTGGAGGCCCATTACAGAATTACGTCATACGCTGGAGGCCCATTACAGACCTACCTCATACGCTGGAGGCCCATTACAGACCTACGTCATACGCTGGAGGCCCCCATTTGGTATTTTTATTAGGGATCCCCATTAGCTGTTGTGAAAGCAGCAGCTACTCTTCCTGGGGTTTATTATGGATCCCCATTAGCTGTTGTGAAAGCAGCAGCTACTCTTCCTGGGGTCCACACAGAACATGAAACATGACATAATACAGAACATTAATAGACAAGAACAGCTCAAGGACAGAACTACATACATTTAAAAAATGGCACACATTTTATTTATTTTACTAGGCAAGTCAGTTAATAACTGAATATATTATTATTATATTATTAATAACAAATTCTTATTTACAATGACGGCCTACACCGGCCAAACATTTTTCGTACTGGCACCCCGTGGGAATCGAACACACAACCCTGGCGTTGCAAGCGCCATGCTCTACCAACTGAGCTACAGGAGGCCCCTGTAGAGTATTTTACATTAGAGACCTCACTCTCAATTCACATTGTCTATGGTTAAAATAGAACCAAAACACCAGTATATTTTGTAGAAAATAGATAAACATTTAAATTGTGCCTGGTCTGTGGCACTGGTTCGAGGTCGTTTTAATTCAATGCTCGCTGCACACCTCTACAAGGTGTCAAAAGCATTCCACAGGGATGCTGGCCCATGTTGACTCCAATGCTTCCCACAGTTGCGTCAAGTTGGCTGGATCTCCTCTGGGTGGTGGACCATTCTTGATACACAGGGGAAACTGTTGAGCGTGAAAAACCCAGCAGCGTTGCAGTTCTTGACACACTCAAACCGGTGCGCCTGGCACCTACTACCGTACCCCGTTCAAAGGCACTTAAATATTTTGTCTTGCCCATTCACCCTCTGAATGGCACACATACACAATCCATGTCTCAATTGTCTCAAGGCTTAAAAATCCTTCTTTAACCTGTCTCCTCCCCTTCATCTACACTGATTGAAGTGGATTTAACAAGTGACATCAATAAGGGACCATAGCTTTCACCTGGATTCACCTGATCAGTCTGTCATGGAAAGAGCAGGTGTTCCTAATGTTTTGTACACTCAGTGTAGAACACAAACATGAACAGTAACAAATAATACTTTTTTATTGTTTTATTTTAAGTAAAAGACAAACACTTCTTTATAAAGGGGGAATTTTCTTTAAATACAAAAATTTAAACAAAACGCAAGCTGCCTTACACTCTCCCTCTACAACACTTCTCAGTGAAACAATAAAGATAATATCATTCAACCCTTCTCCCTTCCTATCCAAACGCTCCGGAGTGAAGGTTCCCCTATGTACAGATCAAAGATCATCATCCCCTTCCCCACCCAAGGATCTAGGGGCAAATTCACACTACCCAACACTCCCAGCCCCCCCCCAACCCTGACCCCACCGTAATAACCTCTGATCATCCCCTTCCCCACCCAAGGATCTAGGGGCAAATTCACACTACCCAACACTCCCAGCCCCCCCCAACCCTGACCCCACCGTAATAACCTCTGATCATCCCCTTCCCCACCCAAGGATCTAGGGGCAAATTCACACTACCCAACACTCCCAGCCCCCCCAACCCTGACCCCACCGTAATAACCTCTGATCATCCCCTTCCCCACCCAAGGATCTAGGGGCAAATTCACACTACCCAACACTCCCAGCCCCCCCAACCCTGACCCCACCGTAATAACCTCTGATGTCATAGATTGGTGGCGTTCCAGGCAGACTACACTGCATCGGATTGCTATTTGATAAGATGTGGTTAGCCGACATGTTAAACACCGATCCAGGTTGTTGTGAGATCATGCGTCTGCAGTGTAGTCAGCCTGGAACGGGGCCAGAGTCTCATTTCCCAGCCTGTTGGGCCTGACGCCGCAGCAGCACGTAAATCTTCTCCTTGATCCAGTCCTTGTTGTACGGCTGGTACGTCTGTGTGTCCGCACGGTACCTAACGGAGAGACAGACGGAAAGATATATTAAAACATGGGCTGGTACGTCTGTGTGTCCGCACGGTACCTAACGGAGAGACAGACGGAAAGATATATTAAAACATGGGCTGGTACGTCTGTGTGTCCGCACGGTACCTAACGGAGAGACAGACGGAAAGATATATTAAAACATGGGCTGGTACGTCTGTGTGTCCGCACGGTCCCTAACGGAGAGAGATATATTAAAACATGGGCTGGTACGTCTGTGTGTCCGCACGGTACCTAACGGAGAGACAGACGGAAAGATATATTAAAACATGGGCTGGTACGTCTGTGTGTCCGCACGGTACCTAACGGAGAGAGATATATTAAAACATGGGCTGGTACGTCTGTGTGTCCGCACGGTACCTAACGGAGAGAGATATATTAAAACATGGGCTGGTACGTCTGTGTGTCCGCACGGTACCTAACGGAGAGACAGACGGAAAGATATATTAAAACATGGGCTGGTACGTCTGTGTGTCCGCACGGTACCTAACGGAGAGAGATATATTAAAACATGGGCTGGTACGTCTGTGTGTCCGCATGGTACCTAACGGAGAGAGAGAGAGACACGTTTAACGTGGCTTATTGATTAGGGCTGTCACAGTGACCGTATTACCGCCACACCGGCAGTCACGAGTCATGACAGCAGTCAAATTCCACGTGACCGTTGAGTCACGGTAACTAGGCTACTCTGGGCGGCAGGTAGCTTAGTGGTTAAGAGCATTGTGCCAGTAACCGAAAGGTTGCTGGTTCTAATCCCCAAGCCGACTAGGTGAAAAATCGGTCGATATGCCCTTGAGCAAGGCACTTAACCCTAATTGCTCCTGTAAGTCGCTCTGGATAAGAGCGTCTGCTAAATGACTAAAATGTAAAATGTAAATGTTATGCTGCTGATGGTCATTAGTAGCCTACCAAACTTGCTAACTGCCTGGTACTCAGCACTCTATTGTCCCTCTAATCACTCTGACATCAATGCAAATGTGCTCTAAATTCTAATCAAACACTTCATGAGAGCCCCGGCATTCAGAGCAGAATAGGATCACCTGTTGTGCAGCGAGAGCCAGCTCCTCATAGCTGGTTGATGCATGGAATGAAATGTGTTCCTCTAAGCCCATGTTGCGTAACATTTCTATAGGCTATGCTATGCAATTGTGTGAGAAAACAGTTTTGATGGCCTCTATTAAAAAGAGGAGGATCCCCATCAGCTTTCTAGAGGAAAGTCTACTATATTTTGTTCTTAACTTTCCTAATATTAAGCACATTGTTTTGCGTTACAACCGGAGTAGCCTACCTGACTGGCATGAAAATGAACCACAGGAAAAGCGTCCTCCATTCGCTATTCAAGTGCATACAGATGACGTGTCTTATTTTATCCTGTTTCGAGACAGGTGCATGATAATGGTCCATTCTATATCAAAACTCATTTCACACATATATTATTTAGTATATGTAAAGACAAGATTAAATCATGTAGCCTAGCCCATAAGCCTATAAGTTTTGATAAGGCTTGTTACACAATTAAAGTGACCAAATAACTAAGCATAGCCTATAGGCCTTGGACCACCGGTACAGGGTTGCTATTCGAGTGCAGGCTACAGAGGACATGTACTGTCTACAGTAGTAGTGGTAGTGACTGGTTATAGTAGTGGTAGTGACTGGTTATAGTTATAGTAGTGGTAGTGACTGGTTATAGTAGTGGTAGTGGTAGTGACTGGTTATAGTTATAGTAGTGGTAGTGTCTACAGTAGTAATGGTAGTGACTGGTTATAGTAGTGGTAGTGACTGGTTATAGTTGTGGTAGTGACTGGTTATAGTAGTGGTAGTGACTGGTTATAGTTATAGTAGTGGTAGTGTCTACAGTAGTAATGGTAGTGACTGGTTATAGTAGTGGTAGTGGTAGTGACTGGTTATAGTAGTGGTAGTGACTGGTTATAGTAGTGGTAGTGGTAGTGACTGGTTATAGTAGTGGTAGTGACTGGTTATAGTTATAGTAGTGGTAGTGACTGGTTATAGTTATAGTAGTGGTAGTGACTGGTTATAGTAGTGGTAGTGGTAGTGACTGGTTATAGTTATAGTAGTGGTAGTGACTGGTTATAGTAGTGGTAGTGTCTACAGTAGTAATGGTAGTGACTGGTTATAGTTATAGTAGTGGTAGTGTCTACAGTAGTAATGGTAGTGACTGGTTATAGTTATAGTAGTGGTAGTGACTGGTTATAGTTATAGTAATGGTAGTGACTGGTTATAGTAGTGGTAGTGACTGGTTATAGTTGTGGTAGTGACTGGTTATAGTAGTGGTAGTGACTGGTTATAGTTATAGTAGTGGTAGTGTCTACAGTAGTAATGGTAGTGACTGGTTATAGTAGTGGTAGTGGTAGTGACTGGTTATAGTAGTGGTAGTGACTGGTTATAGTAGTGGTAGTGGTAGTGACTGGTTATAGTAGTGGTAGTGACTGGTTATAGTTATAGTAGTGGTAGTGACTGGTTATAGTTATAGTAGTGGTAGTGACTGGTTATAGTAGTGGTAGTGGTAGTGACTGGTTATAGTTATAGTAGTGGTAGTGACTGGTTATAGTAGTGGTAGTGTCTACAGTAGTAATGGTAGTGACTGGTTATAGTTATAGTAGTGGTAGTGTCTACAGTAGTAATGGTAGTGACTGGTTATAGTTATAGTAGTGGTAGTGACTGGTTATAGTTATAGTAGTGGTAGTGACTGGTTATAGTTATAGTAGTGGTACTGTCTACAGTAGTAGTGACTGGTTATAGTTATAGTAGTGGTAGTGACTGGTTATAGTTATAGTAGTGGTAGTGACTGGTTATAGTTATAGTAGTGGTAGTGACTGGTTATAGTTATAGTAGTGGTAGTGACTGGTTATAGTTATAGTAGTGGTAGTGACTGGTTATAGTAGTGGTAGTGACTGGTTATAGTTGTGGTAGTGACTGGTTATAGTTATAGTAGTGGTAGTGACTGGTTATAGTTATAGTAGTGGTAGTGTCTACAGTAGTAATGGTAGTGACTGGTTATAGATATAGTAGTGGTAGTGACTGGTTATAGTAGTGGTAGTGACTGGTTATAGTAGTGGTAGTGACTGGTTATAGTTATAGTAGTGGTAGTGACTGGTTATAGTAGTGGTAGTGACTGGTTATAGTTATAGTAGTGGTAGTGACTGGTTATAGTTATAGTAGTGGTAGTGGTTGGTTATAGTTATAGTAATGGTAGTGACTGGTTATAGTAGTGGTAGTGACTGGTTATAGTAGTGGTAGTGTCTGGTTATAGTAGTGGTAGTGACTGGTTATAGTTATAGTAATGGTAGTGACTGGTTATAGTTATAGTAGTGGTAGTGACTGGTTATAGTTATAGTAGTGGTAGTGTCTACAGTAGTAATGGTAGTGACTGGTTATAGTTATAGTAGTGGTAGTGACTGGTTATAGTTATAGTAGTGGTAGTGACTGGTTATAGTTATAGTAGTGGTAGTGACTGGTTATAGTTATAGTAGTGGTAGTGACTGGTTATAGTTATAGTAGTGGTAGTGATTGGTTATAGTTATAGTAATGGTAGTGACTGGTTATAGTTATAGTAGTGGTAGTGTCTGGTTATAGTTATAGTAGTGGTAGTGTCTGGTTATAGTTATAGTAGTGGTAGTGTCTGGTTATAGTAGTGGTAGTGACTGGTTATAGTTATAGTAGTGGTAGTGACTGGTTATAGTTATAGTAGTGGTAGTGACTGGTTATAGTTATAGTAATGGTAGTGACTGGTTATAGTTATAGTAGTGGTAGTGACTGGTTATAGTCATAGTAGTGGTAGTGACTGGTTATCGTTATAGTAGTGGTAGTGACTGGTTATAGTTATAGTAGTGGTAGTGACTGGTTATAGTTATAGTAGTGGTAGTGTCTACAGTAGTAATGGTAGTGACTGGTTATAGTTATAGTAGTGGTAGTGACTGGTTATAGTTATAGTAGTGGTAGTGTCTACAGTAGTAATGGTAGTGACTGGTTAGTTATAGTAGTGGTAGTGTCTGGGGGATATGATCTTTGACCCTCTAACTTTCTCACTCATTATTCATGATTATCCATTCAGACAGACCATGTGGGTAGATCTATGGGATTTGATCCCATTCAGACAGACCATGTGGGTAGATCTATGGGATTTGATCCCATTCAGACAGACCATGTGGGCAGATCTATGGGATTTGATCCCATTCAGACAGACCATGTGGGTAAATCTATGGGATTTGATCCCATTCAGACAGACCATGTGGGTAGATCTATGGGATTTGATCCCATTCAGACAGACCATGTGGGCAGATCTATGGGATTTGATCCCATTCAGACAGACCATGTGGGTAAATCTATGGGATTTGATCCCATTCAGACAGACCATGTGGGCAGATCTATGGGGTTTGATCCCATTCAGACAGACCATGTGGGTAGATCTATGGGATTTGATCCCATTCAGAGAGACCATGTGGGTAAATCTATGGGATTTGATCCCATTCAGACAGACCATGTGGGTAGATCTATGGGATTTGATCCCATTCAGACAGACCATGTGGGCAGATCTATGGGATTTGATCCCATTCAGACAGACCATGTGGGCAGATCTATGGGATTTGATCCCATTCAGACAGACCATGTGGGTAGATCTATGGGATTTGATCCCATTCAGACAGACCATGTGGGTAGATCTATGGGATTTGATCCCATTCAGACAGACCATGTGGGCAGATCTATGGGATTTGATCCCATTCAGACAGACCATGTGGGCAGATCTATGGGATTTGATCCCATTCAGACAGACCATGTGGGCAGATCTATGGGATTTGATCCCATTCAGACAGACCATGTGGGTAGATCTATGGGATTTGATCCCATTCAGACAGACCATGTGGGCAGATCTATGGGATTTGATCCCATTCAGACAGACCATGTGGGCAGATCTATGGGATTTGATCCCATTCAGACAGACCATGTGGGCAGATGGGTTGAGTCCCAGTTCTCCACCTCCCTCCTGAAGTATGTACACTTTCACATATATAATTTAACAAAAATGGTGGAAACTCCCTCCAGCCAATACCAACTGATGCTTTTAAATCCTTGACGGGGGATTGTGCACATCAGGAAAAGGGTGTAGAATCAAAGACACGGCGAAATCCATGTGAAAAGTGTACTACTTACACCAAGCAGCTGAGGTCAGCCAGGTCATCGATGAAGTCAAACAGTTGACTGATGTCATATGTGATGGATGGACTATTGGGGTTCATTCTCTTTAGGTGTTCCTCGTACATCTTACAAACACCTGGAAGGAGAGTCATACATTAGGAGAGTCATACATTAGGAGAGTCATACATTAGGAGAGTCATACATTAGGAGAGTCATACATTAGGAGAGTCCTACATTAGTTGAAGTACTCGCTGCAAATCTGTCACAGGCATCAAAATTCACCACAAAAAGATAAAAACAGGCCTATGCATAATTGAGAAAAATAAAACATATCAATGATAAGTCCTCTGTAGCTCAGCCGGTAGAGATAAAAGCGTCTGCTAATTGGCATATTAAATGTATTATATGATAAGTCCTTTTATGAATTGCACAGCGTGTACGCAAAGCCAATAAAAAAGAGGATTGTATGCTATGACATGAATGTAGTTTGCTCAACCACCGAGGACTCACGTGTTAGGGTCCTAAAGCTCAGTGGGCCACAGATGAAGTGGGTTCAATACCCTGGTCTGTCAGTCTAAAGCTCAGTGGGCCACAGATGAAGTGGGTTCAATACCCTGGTCTGTCAGTCTAAAGCTCAGTGGGCCACAGATGAAGTGGGTTCAATACCCTGGTCTGTCAGTCTAAAGCTCAGTGGGCCACAGATGAAGTGGGTTCAATACCCTGGTCTGTCAGTTTAGGTGGTTGTCAACGTACCTCCCATGCACTCAATTACAGATTCATAATCCTCGTACGATTAGTTTTTACTGGTTGACCGATTGTAAATCATGCATGAAAAGGTGACGGATGTGCATCATTGTGTAAATTATCACTCCCGTAAGATTCGTCCTTAAATGAGTCGTTTACTATAATCGGTAGTGAATCTCTTTTTTTTATGTAGTGGCATGTTATAGAAGGGTACAGACATATTTGTGATTTCACTTGGTTTTTGAGAATAAACTTACCTCAGCCGCATATAGACTTCCTTATTGCTCGTTGTGCGGACCACCGATAGACATGAACAAAAGCTCCAAAAACAAATAAGTCCTTTTAGAAAACAGACGCGCTCAGTATACTGATGCAGGTCTTTAGATGTTGTACACGTGAAATTGTGTCATTCCTAACTTTTGTCCACAACGATATATTCAATGTTGTGCGACACCGAGCCGTTTCCCCTACCAGCAGGCTACACGGAGAAAAGGGAAACGGCTCGGTGTCGCACAAAATAGAACATAACATTGCAGACAAAGTTATGAATGATAGTTTCACATGTACAGTGGTGATTTTAGCATGTCAATCTTAGTGGGGCAACCCCCCCCCCAAAAAAAAAAAATTCCGAGCTCTACCCTTAGATTTGGCGGTGACGTAGTGTCCCCACGAGTGAGAGAACACTGAGCCAATCACAGCGCAACTAGAGAACATTACCAACCCCTAAGCTCTGTATTTTCCGCAGGCTGACCCCACCACCACAGAAAGCACTGAGCTAGGCTGAAACACCTGCATGTTGGAGCTGCCTTACTCAAGAAAGCAAAAAAAGAGACCATGTTTGTACGCAGCTTTATTAACTCAATGATTATTATTTTTATTAATTTTTTTTACATTGTTTTGCAAACTGATATGTGACAAAATAACATGCAAAAAATATATATAATTTTTTTGCTAAACAGGTGGGGCTCTGCCCTACCTACCCTGAATGATGGTCGCCGCTGCATGTGTACAACATCTAATACCTACATCACTATACTGAGAGCATGTTTGTTTCTAAAAAGGATGTATTTGGTGTTTTTTGGAGCGTGTCCGTGTCTTCTGGTTACCCCACAGTGCACAACGAGCAATAAGGAAGTCTATTGCGGCTGAAATAGTAAACCACTCCTTTAAGATGGAGAGGACGTAGGACCCCCCTCTAAGCATTCAATTGGGACAAGGAAGGAATGGGTATTTAGCCTATGGGGCAGGGCTCTCAACCCTATTTTCTTTTGGAGAGCTACCCTCCTGTAGGTTCACTCCAACCCTAATCTAGCACACCTGATTCTAATAATTAACTGGTTGACAAGATTTAAAAAATCAGGTTTGTTCCAACTGGGGTTGGAGTGAACTGCAATGGGGGCTGTCAGTTTACCCTCCATGCACTCGTTGACTGATTCATAGTCAGCATATGTCCTCCCCTCTGGCCTCTTAGTAGGCTGGACCAACAGGATCGTGTGAGACTGCAACAATAACAAAAACAGAGTAGAAATGTCAGTTTTCAAAATCAACTTTTCAGTTTCAATAAGATTTATAAAACTCAAATAACCAGGTTAGGGGTTTTGTACAGTATCTCTCAAGCAGTATAATATACAGCCCTGTCAAGCAGTATAATATATAGCCCTGTCAAGCAGTATAATATACAGCCCTGTCAAGCAGTATAATATACAGCCCTGTCAAGCAGTATAATATACAGCCCTGTCAAGCAGTATAATATATAGCCCTGTCAAGCAGTATAATATATAGCCCTGTCAAGCAGTATAATATACAGCCCTGTCAAGCAGTATAATATATAGCCCTGTCAAGCAGTATAATATACAGCCCTGTCAAGCAGTATAATATACAGCCCTGTCAAGCAGTATAATATACAGCCCTGTCAAGCAGTATAACATATAGCCCTGTCAAGCAGTATAATATATAGCCCTGTCAAGCAGTATAATATATAGCCCTGTCAAGCAGTATAATATATAGCCCTGTCAAGCAGTATAATATATAGCCCTGTCAAGCAGTATAATATATAGCCCTGTCAAGCAGTATAATATACAGCCCTGTCAAGCAGTATAATATACAGCCCTGTCAAGCAGTATAATATATAGCCCTGTCAAGCAGTATAATATATAGCCCTGTCAAGCAGTATAATATATAGCCCTGTCAAGCAGTATAATATATAGCCCTGTCAAGCAGTATAATATATAGCCCTGTCAAGCAGTATAATATATAGCCCTGTCAAGCAGTATAATATACAGCCCTGTCAAGCAGTATAACATACAGCCCTGTCAAGCAGTATAATATATAGCCCTGTCAAGCAGTATAATATATAGCCCTGTCAAGCAGTATAATATACAGCCCTGTCAAGCAGTATAATATACAGCCCTGTCAAGCAGTATAATATATAGCCCTGTCAAGCAGTATAATATATAGCCCTGTCAAGCAGTATAATATATAGCCCTGTCAAGCAGTATAATATATAGCCCTGTCAAGCAGTATAATATACAGCCCTGTCAAGCAGTATAATATATAGCCCTGTCAAGCAGTATAATATACAGCCCTGTCAAGCAGTATAATATATAGCCCTGTCAAGCAGTATAATATACAGCCCTGTCAAGCAGTATAATATATAGCCCTGTCAAGCAGTATAATATATAGCCCTGTCAAGCAGTATAATATATAGCCCTGTCAAGCAGTATAATATATAGCCCTGTCAAGCAGTATAATATACAGCCCTGTCAAGCAGTATAATATATAGCCCTGTCAAGCAGTATAATATATAGCCCTGTCAAGCAGTATAATATATAGCCCTGTCAAGCAGTATAATATATAGCCCTGTCAAGCAGTATAATATATAGCCCTGTCAAGCAGTATAATATATAGCCCTGTCAAGCAGTATAATATACAGCCCTGTCAAGCAGTATAATATACAGCCCTGTCAAGCAGTATAATATATAGCCCTGTCAAGCAGTATAATATATAGCCCTGTCAAGCAGTATAATATACAGCCCTGTCAAGCAGTATAATATATAGCCCTGTCAAGCAGTATAATATATAGCCCTGTCAAGCAGTATAATATATAGCCCTGTCAAGCAGTATAATATACAGCCCTGTCAAGCAGTATAATATATAGCCCTGTCAAGCAGTATAATATATAGCCCTGTCAAGCAGTATAATATACAGCCCTGTCAAGCAGTATAATATATAGCCCTGTCAAGCAGTATAATATATAGCCCTGTCAAGCAGTATAATATATAGCCCTGTCAAGCAGTATAATATACAGCCCTGTCAAGCAGTATAATATATAGCCCTGTCAAGCAGTATAATATATAGCCCTGTCAAGCAGTATAATATACAGCCCTGTCAAGCAGTATAACATATAGCCCTGTCAAGCAGTATAATATATAGCCCTGTCAAGCAGTATAATATACAGCCCTGTCAAGCAGTATAATATATAGCCCTGTCAAGCAGTATAATATATAGCCCTGTCAAGCAGTATAATATATAGCCCTGTCAAGCAGTATAATATACAGCCCTGTCAAGCAGTATAATATATAGCCCTGTCAAGCAGTATAATATATAGCCCTGTCAAGCAGTATAATATACAGCCCTGTCAAGCAGTATAATATACAGCCCTGTCAAGCAGTATAATATATAGCCCTGTCAAGCAGTATAATATACAGCCCTGTCAAGCAGTATAATATATAGCCCTGTCAAGCAGTATAATATATAGCCCTGTCAAGCAGTATAATATATAGCCCTGTCAAGCAGTATAATATACAGCCCTGTCAAGCAGTATAATATATAGCCCTGTCAAGCAGTATAATATATAGCCCTGTCAAGCAGTATAATATACAGCCCTGTCAAGCAGTATAATATATAGCCCTGTCAAGCAGTATAATATATAGCCCTGTCAAGCAGTATAATATACAGCCCTGTCAAGCAGTATAATATATAGCCCTGTCAAGCAGTATAATATATAGCCCTGTCAAGCAGTATAATATATAGCCCTGTCAAGCAGTATAATATACAGCCCTGTCAAGCAGTATAATATATAGCCCTGTCAAGCAGTATAATATATAGCCCTGTCAAGCAGTATAATATACAGCCCTGTCAAGCAGTATAATATACAGCCCTGTCAAGCAGTATAATATACAGCCCTGTCAAGCAGTATAATATACAGCCCTGTCAAGCAGTATAATATACAGCCCTGTCAAGCAGTATAATATATAGCCCTGTCAAGCAGTATAATATATAGCCCTGTCAAGCAGTATAATATATAGCCCTGTCAAGCAGTATAATATATAGCCCTGTCAAGCAGTATAATATACAGCCCTGTCAAGCAGTATAATATATAGCCCTGTCAAGCAGTATAATATACAGCCCTGTCAAGCAGTATAATATATAGCCCTGTCAAGCAGTATAATATATAGCCCTGTCAAGCAGTATAATATATAGCCCTGTCAAGCAGTATAATATATAGCCCTGTCAAGCAGTATAATATACAGCCCTGTCAAGCAGTATAATATATAGCCCTGTCAAGCAGTATAATATATAGCCCTGTCAAGCAGTATAATATACAGCCCTGTCAAGCAGTATAATATACAGCCCTGTCAAGCAGTATAATATACAGCCCTGTCAAGCAGTATAATATACAGCCCTGTCAAGCAGTATAATATACAGCCCTGTCAAGCAGTATAATATATAGCCCTGTCAAGCAGTATAATATATAGCCCTGTCAAGCAGTATAATATATAGCCCTGTCAAGCAGTATAATATATAGCCCTGTCAAGCAGTATAATATACAGCCCTGTCAAGCAGTATAATATATAGCCCTGTCAAGCAGTATAATATATAGCCCTGTCAAGCAGTATAATATATAGCCCTGTCAAGCAGTATAATATACAGCCCTGTCAAGCAGTATAATATATAGCCCTGTCAAGCAGTATAATATATAGCCCTGTCAAGCAGTATAATATATAGCCCTGTCAAGCAGTATAATATACAGCCCTGTCAAGCAGTATAATATATAGCCCTGTCAAGCAGTATAATATATAGCCCTGTCAAGCAGTATAATATACAGCCCTGTCAAGCAGTATAATATATAGCCCTGTCAAGCAGTATAATATATAGCCCTGTCAAGCAGTATAATATATAGCCCTGTCAAGCAGTATAATATATAGCCCTGTCAAGCAGTATAACATACAGCCCTGTCAAGCAGTATAATATATAGCCCTGTCAAGCAGTATAATATATAGCCCTGTCAAGCAGTATAATATATAGCCCTGTCAAGCAGTATAATATACAGCCCTGTCAAGCAGTATAATATATAGCCCTGTCAAGCAGTATAATATATAGCCCTGTCAAGCAGTATAATATACAGCCCTGTCAAGCAGTATAATATACAGCCCTGTCAAGCAGTATAATATATAGCCCTGTCAAGCAGTATAATATATAGCCCTGTCAAGCAGTATAATATACAGCCCTGTCAAGCAGTATAATATATAGCCCTGTCAAGCAGTATAATATATAGCCCTGTCAAGCAGTATAATATATAGCCCTGTCAAGCAGTATAATATACAGCCCTGTCAAGCAGTATAATATACAGCCCTGTCAAGCAGTATAATATATAGCCCTGTCAAGCAGTATAATATATAGCCCTGTCAAGCAGTATAATATATAGCCCTGTCAAGCAGTATAATATATAGCCCTGTCAAGCAGTATAATATACAGCCCTGTCAAGCAGTATAATATATAGCCCTGTCAAGCAGTATAATATACAGCCCTGTCAAGCAGTATAATATATAGCCCTGTCAAGCAGTATAATATACAGCCCTGTCAAGCAGTATAATATATAGCCCTGTCAAGCAGTATAATATATAGCCCTGTCAAGCAGTATAATATACAGCCCTGTCAAGCAGTATAATATATAGCCCTGTCAAGCAGTATAATATACAGCCCTGTCAAGCAGTATAATATACAGCCCTGTCAAGCAGTATAATATACAGCCCTGTCAAGCAGTATAATATACAGCCCTGTCAAGCAGTATAACATATAGCCCTGTCAAGCAGTATAATATATAGCCCTGTCAAGCAGTATAATATACAGCCCTGTCAAGCAGTATAATATATAGCCCTGTCAAGCAGTATAACAAATCAAATCAAATTGTATATGCCACATGCGCCGAATACAACAGGTGTAGACATTACCGTTAAATGCTTACTTACAGCCCTTAACCAACAATGTAATTATTTTTTAATAAAAAGTAAAATAAAACAAAAAAAGTGTTGAGAAAAAAAGAGCAGAAGTAAAATAAAATAACAGTAGGGAGGCTATATATACAGGGGGGTACCGGTGCAGAGTGCAACAAGTGTTGCTAAAACGGGTACAGCAACAGGTCCAGCATTATATTGCTAGCAGAGGTGAAGCCACGGCAGGGCTGGGCAGATTGAATACTGGGCCAAGGCCCTGGCAGATTGAATACTGGGCCAAGGCCCTGGCAGATTGAATACTGGGCCAAGGCCCTGGCAGATTGAATACTGGGCCAAGGCCCTGCCAGATTGAATACTGGGCCAAGGCCCTGCCAGATTGAATACTGGGCCAAGGCCCTGCCAGATTGAATACTGGGCCAAGGCCCTGCCAGATTGAATACTGGGCCAAGGCCCTGCCAGATTGAATACTGGGCCAAGGCCCTGCCAGATTGAATACTGGGCCAAGGCCCTGCCAGATTGAATACTGGCCCATCCAATCACACTGGTTTAAAATATATTGTCAGACTAATCAGAAGGGTTGAAAATGCAGTAGGAGGTCCCTGGGATCTAATTGGTTATATTGCGGTCATATGGTAAATCAGAAGTGCATACCGTTCGTGCCGCATGGCAAATATTAAATAGCTGATTGTTCAATCGCGGGATAAACACAAGTCTGAATGATCCTTTCAAATGATTTAAACGTTCATTGTAGTGTATTCCCATTAGTAGGCCCCATCTCATTTCCTTGTCTGGTCTAGATGGACGTCATTTTGTATAATATGGTTCGCTCCTAGATTAGATGGTTGCATTCAAGACCAGGTCGTTTTTATTGATCTTAGTTTGATCAGTATCAGTAGAGTAGGCCTGTCGTTTTTGTAGTGTGCCTATTATTAAATATTATAATATTGTCTCCAGTCTGTAAAGTGTCATAGAATTGCACGAAATGTGTTTAGAAAAAAGGCTAATTGTGTGTTTTAAGGTTCAGAAACGTCGATAATCATCGGTTGCGATACGGCTGTGGAAACATATGGTCCTTATCTTTCATCAGCGAGAAAGAATCCTTCAAATAAAAAAAGTGACATACTGTTGCAGTTTTTGACAGATCCACAAGCTGTGTGCCTCCAGTTGAGGAACAACACTTTCTCCCGAATTAGGCTTGTGTTTAACGCATGCTACATAGCTGATTTGCACAGGTGGCCGCCAATGTCTTCCATAAACAAGCGCAGTAGCATGGATATATGTCCTTGTGGGAACACTAACCCTAACAAGGTGTGTATCTAGTTAACCTTTTTTTCCCCTCTCGATGATATCAAAGAGAAGGTCCTTATGCTTCCAAAACCGTACCGCAAGCGACGCGTTTTAATTTTCAGATTGAGCGTCGGCAATTTTGTTACAGAAGATGCCTTTGTCCAATGCTAAATGACTAAAATGTAAATGTAATATAATGGAACTGAGAGTTATGACAAGGGCTATAGCTAGCGTAGCTCAGAATTCAACACAGGATGACAACGGCTGGTCAGTTAACACGCAGACTAAAATAAATAGCTGAAGATTGTTACAACACGATGTAATATAAGAAGCTGTTATATGACAAAGTCAAAGATGTTTAAAAACGACTCACTTCATTAGCGAGCTAGCTAGCTAACGTTTATCCGTTTGTTGATTGACATGCGTGCACAATTTCAAAACAAGCCTAGTTAGCGATCTACTTATTATTTTATCTGGTAAACTACTCGAATGCAAATCTAGAAATGTTATTTAAAAAAAACTAACCATAATTCCTTCACCGTGCTCTTGAAGTAGGTAAGATTTCTCGTGCTACACGATTTGGATTTGATGGCAGAACGAGAGCGGAAATGACTTTTGATACCGGAAGAATAACTTTAGGAATGCGAGAAGGGTTAGTGTGATCCTCCGGACGTTCCTACCCTCAGTGTTGCCATGTTCCCGGTTTTCCAGTCAAATTGAAAACGCGGGTAAAAATGTTTTGGTCGCGGTCTGCAGGTTTTTGGGCTATATATAAGTTGCACTGTGGCCGCCATGGCATTTCTCTTAAAATATATATTTCACTGTGACCTGCTGCTGACTGTCAGGCATTGAGACAGTCTGTTCCTCAGTAGACTTTTCCAACAGGCTATTGGGAAACACAATCACTTCTTACCTCGAAGATGGCTCTGTTATTTTCTACATGAGAAAGCTTGGTTCTGCCACTATTTTTTTCAAACTAGATACATAGAAGGAGGAGACTGAATACATAGGAGGAGACTGAATACATAGGAGGAGGACACTGAATACATAGGAGGAGGAGACTGAATACATAGGAGGAGGAGACTGAATACATGGGAGGAGGAGACTGAATACATGGGAGGAGGAGACTGAATACATAGGAGGAGGAGACTGAATACATAGGAGGAGGAGACTGAATACATGGGAGGAGGAGACTGAATACATAGGAGGAGGAGACTGAATACATAGGAGGAGGAGACTGAATTCATAGGAGGAGGAGACTGAATACATAGGAGGAGGAGACTGATTACATAGGGGGAGGAGACTGAATACATAGGAGGAGGAGACTGAATACATAGGAGGAGGAGACTGAATTCATAGGAGGAGACTGAATACATGGGAGGAGGAGACTGACTACATGGGAGGAGGAGACTGACTACATGGGAGGAGGAGACTGAATACATGGGAGGAGGAGACTGAATACATGGGAGGAGGAGACTGAATACATAGGAGGAGGAGTCTGACTACATGGGAGGAGGAGACTGACTACATGGGAGGAGACTGAATACATGGGAGGAGGAGACTGAATACATGGGAGGAGGAGACTGACTACATAGGAGGAGGAGACTGAATACATGGGAGGAGGAGACTGAATACATAGGAGGAGGAGACTGACTACATAGGAGGAGGAGACTGAATACATGGGAGGAGGAGACTGAATACATAGGAGGAGGAGACTGACTACATAGGAGGAGGAGACTGAATACATGGGAGGAGGAGACTGAATACATAGGAGGAGGAGACTGACTACATGGGAGGAGGAGACTGAATTCATGGGAGGAGGAGACTGAATACATGGGAGGAGGAGACTGAATACATAGGAGGAGGAGACTGACTACATGGGAGGAGGAGACTGAATTCATGGGAGGAGGAGACTGAATACATAGGAGGAGGAGACTGAATTCATAGGAGGAGACTGAATACATGGGAGGAGGAGACTGACTACATGGGAGGAGGAGACTGACTACATGGGAGGAGGAGACTGACTACATGGGAGGAGGAGACTGAATACATGGGAGGACGAGACTGAATACATGGGAGGAGACTGAATACATAGGTGGAGGAGACTGAATACATAGGAGGAGACTGAATACATGGGAGGAGGAGACTGAATACATAGGAGGAGGAGACTGAATACATAGGAGGAGGAGACTGAATACATAGGAGGAGGAGACTGAATACATGGGAGGAGGAGACTGAATACATAGGAGGAGGAGACTGAATACATGGGAGGAGGAGACTGAATACATAGGAGGAGGAGACTGAATACATGGGAGGAGACTGAATACATGGGAGGAGGAGACTGAATACATGGGAGGAGGAGACTGAATACATAGGAGGAGACTGAATACATAGGAGGAGACTGAATACATAGAAGGAGGAGACTGAATACATAGGAGGAGACTGAATACATAGGAGGAGACTGAATACATGGGAGGAGGAGACTGAATACATAGGAGGAGGAGACTGAATACATAGGAGGAGACTGAATACATAGGAGGAGACTGAATACATGGGAGGAGGAGACTGAATACATGGGAGGAGGAGACTGAATACATGGGAGGAGGAGACTGAATACATGGGAGGAGGAGACTGAATACATGGGAGGAGGAGACTGAATACATAGGAGGAGACTGAATACATAGGAGGAGACTGAATACATAGAAGGAGGAGACTGAATACATAGGAGGAGACTGAATACATAGAAGGAGACTGAATACATAGAAGGAGGAGATTGACCAGGTGGTGATACAGCCCGACAGTGGCCTCCATCATTCTAAAATGAAAGAAGTTTGGAACCACCAAGACTCTTCCTAGAGCTGGCCACCCAGCCAAACTGAGCAATCAGGGAAGAAGGGCCTTGGTCAGGGAGGTGACCAAGAACCCGATGGTCACTCTGACAGAGCTCCAGAGTTCCTCTGGGGAGATGGGAGAACCTTCAAGAAGGACAACCATCTCTACAGCACTCCCCCAATCAGGCCTCTATGGTAGAGTGACCAGATGGAAGCCACTCCTCAGTAAAAGCACATGACAGCCCACTTGGAGTTTGCCAAAAGGCACCTAAAGACTCTCAGACCATGGGAAACAAGATTCTCTGGTCTGATGAAACCAAGATTGAACTCTTTGTCCTGAATGCCAGGCATCACGTCTGGAGGAAACCTGGCACCATCCCTACTGTGAAGCATGGTGGTGGCAGCATCATGCTGTGGGGATATTTTTCAGCGACAGGGACTGGGAGACTAGTCAGGATTGAGGCAAAGATGAACGGAGCAAAGTACAGAGAGATCCTTGATGAAAACCTGCTCTGGAGCGCACAGGATCTCAGACAGGGGTGAAGGTTCACCTTCCAAAAGGACAACAACCCTAAGCACACAGCCAAGACAATGCAGGAGTGGCTTCGGGACAAGTCTCTGAATGTTCTTGAGTGGCCCAGCCAGAGCCCGGACTTGAACCCGATCGAACATCTTTGGAGAGACCTGAAAATAGCTGTGCAGCGACGCTCCCCATCCAACCTGACAGAGCTTGAGAGGATCTACAGAGAACAATGGGAGAAACTCCCCAAATACAGGTGTGCCAAGCTTGTAGCGTCATACCCAAGAAGACTCGAGGCTGTAATCACTGCCAAAGGTGCTTCAACAAAGTACTGAGTAAAGGGTCTGAATACTTATGTAAACGTGATATTTCCATTTTTTATTTGTAATAATTTAGCAAAAATGTGTAAAAACCTGTTTTTGCTTTGTCATTGCGGGGTATTGTGTGTGGATTGATGAGGAAAAAAACAATTTAAGCAATTTTAGAATAAGGCTGTAACGTAACAAAATGTGGAAAAAGTAAAGCGTTCTGAATACTTTTCCGAAGGCGCTGTTATTAGCATAACATAACCCACCAACAGTAACTCTTACAGTGTTCCCAGCTACATACACCAAACCAACTTCCACATGTTCGGGCTATCCTAACACATTCTTTAAAACTTTTATCAAGGTTTGATACAAAGTTGGTGTACTGAACACAGTGGTGCAAATCGCTCCAGGATAAAAAAAAAAGTAATATTCAATATCAGTAAGTTAGACTAAATATTAGCACTTCATATACTTGTGGGTAATAACATTCAATCTGGATAATAACACAAAACAAATCAAAAGGCTAAAAAAAATTTATAGAAAAATATTACGAAAACAAGCAACACTCAAAACATGACGGAGGGTAAATGAGGAGAATCAATCTCCAAAAGAAAACGCGACTCCTCGACGGATACAAATGATTTATGGTTTTCACCACTGGGACTGGTAAGTGTGGAAAGCGATCTGTTCTAGTCGATAAATGACAAACTGGGCATACTTTAATTAGTCAGTAAGGATATAAAGGAGTTGAAGGCGAGCCTTGAAATGAGTGACGAAAAAGCTGCGATTAATAGTGAAGGAAACAAAAAAGCTAAAAGGGACGGTCACTAAGATAGAAACGGATGTTAATGAACTTAAAAAGGAGAACATCTTTCTGAGAGAAGCCTTAGTAGACATACAGACTAGATCTACAGCATGAGAGAAAATCGAGTACTTACGGGGATCCAGGAAAAAGAAGGAGAAGTTCCCGAAAATGTAGTGAAGGAATTCTTTCTTACAGCGCTTCAAATCCCACTCGATGCTGTCGATAAAATCCAACTCGAATGTGTACACCGTTTCGGACAGAGATATGAGCGTCCAGTTGTTGCCAAATTTGCGTTCTTTAAGGATAAAGTAATGGTTAAAAGCCTGGGTAAAAGACTCGCTGGCACGAAAATAGGCATGAATGATCAGTTCCTGAGGGAGATTGCAGAACGGCGCAAAGTTCTGTACCCAATCTTCAAGGAGAATATATATATATATATATATATATATATATATATATATATATATATATATATATATATATATATATATATATATTTCTTTTTTTAACCTTTATTTAACTAGGCAAGTCAGTTAAGAACAAATTATTATTTACAATGACGGCCTACACCGGCCAAACCCAGACGACGCTGGGCCAATTGTGCGCCGCCCTATGTGACTCCCAATCACGGCCGGTTGTGATACAGCCTGGAATCGAACCGGGGGGTCTGTAGTGATGCCTCAAGCACTGAAATGCAGTGCCTTAGACCGCTGCGCCAAAAGCGCCAAACCAAATGTTCCCGAGACACAAAGACTACTCCATGGCTATTCTAAAAATTACAAAGTTCTCATAGGGGAGTTGAATAATGGAACACCCAATACTAGCCATGGTAGGGATTGTAATAATAAAAAATATATATAGATAAAAATTGTTAAATAAAATATAATACAAATATTCATATGTAAATGCCTGGAACATTTCAATTTTGGAGAATCTCTTATGAAATGGGTTAAAATCATATCAATATAGTAACCCTAGGTGTAAAATAGTAAATAATGGCTATTTCTCCGAAAGTTTTAAACTGTCAAGAGGAGTAAAACAAGGTTGTCCACTATCGGCATATCTATTTATTATGGGCATCGAAATGTTAGCTATTAAAATCAGATCCAACAATAATATCAAGGGATTAGAAATCCAGGGCTTAAAAATAAAGGTGTCATTGTACACTGATGATTCATGTTTTCTCTTAAATCCACAACTTGAATCCCTACACAGCCTCATAGAGGATCTAGATACATTTTCTAACCTCTCTGGATTACAACCAAATTATGATAGGTGTACTATATTACATATTGGATCACTAAAAAATACAACTTTTACATTACCATGTAGTTTACCAATAAAATGGTCTGATGGTGATGTGGATATACTCGGAATACATATCCCGAAAGAAATAAATGTTCTCACTCCAATACATTTTAATAGAAAGTTAGCAAAAATAGATAAGATCTTGCTACCATGGAAAGGTAAATACCTGTCAATTTGTGGAAAAATCACCCTGATTAACTCTTTAGTATTATCCCAGTTTACCTATTTTCTTATGGTCTTGCCTACGCCTGTTTTTATTTATTTGTATATTATATGAGGAAAACATATTCAATTTTATTTGGAACGGCAAGCCAGACAAAGTTAAACGGGCCTATTTATATAATGAATATGAATTCGGAGGGCAGAAATGATTAAATATTAAAGCATTAGACCTATCACTAAAACCTTCAGTCATACAAAAGTTATACTTAAATCCGAACTGGTTATCTAGCAAATTAGTAAGATTGTCTCACCCCATGTTCAATAATGGCCTTTTCCCCTTTATTCAGATTACAACCTGTCACTTTCAGTTATTTGAAAAGGAAATAATCTCACAAATATCACTATTTCTAAAACAAGCCATAGAAAATTGGTTGCAATTTCAATTTCATCCACCAGAAACGACAGAACAAATAATGCTACAAATATTGTGGTTAAACTCAAATATACTAATTGATTTAAAAAAAACATTATGTTTAAAAAAGGTATAATATTCGTGAATTATATAATCGGTAGGACTGGTGGAGTTATGTCACACATGCAACTGGAAATAAAATAAATAAAAAAATGGAAGAGGAAATGGAAGGGGGTAAAAGTAAGGAATTGCATTAAAGACCATAATTAGTTAAAGAAAAGTGTGATAAATAAAAAAGTATACCAGTTTAATTTAAGCACCAAAAAATTGACAGCCGTCCCATATAGATTGCAAAATAGTTGGGAAGAGATTGGTGACGTACCGATTCCATGGTACATGGTTTATGAACTGATACGCAAAACGAAGCCGGATTCAAAACTTAGAACTTTTCAATTTAAATGATTATACAAAATTCTTGCAATCAATAGAATGTTATTTATATGAGGGATACAACCTTCCCAGCTCTGCAGATTTTGCTGCGAAGAGACAGAAAAATTTGATCATTTGTTTAGGTATGTAGCTTGTTTTTGGTCACAGGTCAAGGAATGGCTGAATAATTGCAACATTTACCTGGAGCTAACCCTGCAGATAGCACTACTGGGTGATCTGAAAAGTCATAGTCAATCAATCAATAATATAATAATACTTTTAGCAAAAATGTTTATTTTCAATTTACGATCTGTAGAAACAATGAGAATAGAAAGGTTCAGAACTTTTATGAAATATCACAGCATAGTTGAAACATATATGGCAAATAGAAAATCCAATATGGATGGTGTTAAGAGATAGATGGGAGGGGTTGAATGGAGCTGAAGTTTGGGACTAATAACAACAAGATAACTAATGTAAAATACACTGTGTCCGTAAAACGTATATAGATTATAGGTTAAGAGCTGTTGTAAAAGATATGGCAAATAGAAATCAAACCGGATGGACATCAGAAATAGATGGGAGAGGTTGAGAGTAGAGGAAGGACAGGAGTAAAAACAAACAAAATATAACTATTGTAAAATAGACTGTGTCCATAAAACGTATATACATAGTATGTATAAGCTGGAAGTAGAGGCCTAAGCGTTGTTGTTCACAAGTTTACTCCAATTAGGGGAGGGGTGGTGGGGTTAGAAAGTAATAATAATAAAAATAATAATAACCTAGGATAACTATTTACATTAGCATAAATTAGCATAAAATAACCCACCAACAGTAACTCTTGAACCGTTCAAGCTAGAGATAACAAACCAACTTTCACATGTTCAGGCTATCCTAACTTTTCATCAACCTACTTTTTCAACTATAACCAGTCACTACCATTACTACTACAGACACTACCACTACTATAACTATAACCAGTCACTACCATTACTACTGTAGATACTACCACTACTATAACTATAACCAGTCACTACCACTACTATAACTATAACCAGTCACTACCATTACTACTACAGACACTACCACTACTATAACTATAACCAGTCACTACCATTACTACTGTAGATACTACCACTACTATAACTATAACCAGTCACTACCACTACTATAACCAGTCACTACCACTACTATAACTATAACCAGTCACTACCACTACTATAACTATAACCAGTCACTACCATTACTACTACAGACACTACCACTACTATAACTATAACCAGTCACTACCATTACTACTACAGACACTACCACTACTATAACTATAACCAGTCACTACCACTACTATAACTATAACCAGTCACTACCATTACTACTACAGACACTACCACTACTATAACTATAACCAGTCACTACCACTACTATAACTATAACCAGTCACTACCATTACTACTACAGACACTACCACTACTATAACTATAACCAGTCACTACCATTACTACTGTAGATACTACCACTACTATAACTATAACCAGTCACTACCACTACTATAACTATAACCAGTCACTACCATTACTACTACAGACACTACCACTACTATAACTATAACCAGTCACTACCACTACTATAACTATAACCAGTCACTACCATTACTATTGCAGACACTACCACTACTATAACTATAACCAGTCACTACCACTACTATAACTATAACCAGTCACTACCATTACTACTACAGACACTACCACTACTATAACTATAACCAGTCACTACCACTACTATAACTATAACCAGTCACTACCATTACTATTGCAGACACTACCACTACTATAACTATAACCAGTCACTACCACTACTATAACCAGTCACTACCATTACTACTGCAGACACTACCACTACTATAACTATAACCAGTCACTACCATTACTATAACTATAACCAGTCACTACCACTACTATAACGTTTTCCAAAACCATACATACTTTAACTGTTTTGCTTTAAATAATAAAGTCAAATGTTTTAAACTTCTACCACTACCACAAACATACTTTTAAAGAGCTTTAGCAAGCCCCACAACTTTACCTGTAAAGTTCCCATCTAGTTATTAATATAAATAGCCCTAAAGCTACCATCTGAACTACCCGCCATGCCGACCCCAGTCACAGTACAGTTTTGCCAAATCCGTCAGAAAACAAGCAAAGATACAGCTTTGTTACTGACTGTCATCCACAAAATCTAACACATTCGTCATTGTCCCTACTTATGTGAAGCAACCCACAGTAAAGATCAGCCACAATAGTGGAATTTGCAGTTCGCCTTCAAAATAAAAGTTCCTGTTTTGCCCTGTTTATCAAAAGTGTTGGAAAAACTTGTCAATAATCAACTGACTGGCTTTCTTGATGTCTATAGTATTCTTTCCGGTATGGAATCTGGTTTCCGCTCAGGTTATGGATGTGTCACTGTAACCTTAAAGGTCCTAAATGATGTCACCATTGCCCTTGATTCTAAGCTATGTTGTGCTGCTATTTTTATTGGCCAAAGCTTTTGATACTGGCCTTAATGGCCATGTACTGTTATAATCTCCACCCGGCACAGCCAGAAGGGGACTGGCCACCCCTCAGAGCCTGGTTCCTCTCTAGGTGTCTGCCTTTCTAGGGAGTTTTTCCTAGCCACCGTGCTTCTACATCAGCATTGCTTGCTGTTTGGGGTTTTAGGTTGGGTTTCTGTATAGCACTTTGTGACATCTGCTGATGTAAACAGGGCTTTATAAATACATTTGTGAATCACTAGTCTTAGATTTTCTGATGGATTAGTCAAGTACTTATTCAGACAGCTAGAACCTTTTGAAAAATATCTTTACATCTGAATTAATAAGCTACTTTTTTTTCTGGCATCCTTGAAGCTTTCTTACCTTATTTTACAGATATCTTTCTGCTGAATTGTCCTGGCTGTTTCTTCCCAGAATGTCCTGGCTATTTCTTCCCAGAATGTCCTGGCTGTTTCTCCCCAGAATGTCCTGGCTGTTTCTTCCCAGAATGTCCTGGCTGTTTCTTCCCAGAATGTCCTGGCTGTTTCTTCCCAGAATGTCCTGGCTTTGTGTATGTGTGAGAGTGTTATAGAGAGTGATTGTGAGAAAACAACTTGTTCAATCCATTTAAAAACGAGTACTTTGATGTAAAGGAGGACAGTAGTGTTGATAAGAACAAGTGAATTTCTGCACTGCAATAACATTTACTAAACCACACAATTGACCATGTGACTGACAGTAGCTAACAAAGTGGCACTGGGAATTTCATCGGTTAGGTTGTTTTTATTTATTGAGTGATCTTCCTCAAATATCTGAATACAGGTGAGCCAGAACCGTCTGTAACAGGAGCACAAATCATACATGTATGTAGCTTCAGATTTGAACAAGATAGAGATACATTTACATTGAAGCTTTGAACAGCTTCATGCAGTCGTGCCTACATTGTGGGAGGAACTATTGCCCACCAATCACGAGGGTGCTTTTGCTTGACCCACCAATCATTAGGGTGCTTTTGCTTGAGTCTGTGGTCCTCTGTAGCTCAGCTGGTAGAGCACGGTGCTTGTAACGCCAAGGTAGTGGGTTCGATCCCCGGGACCACCCATACACAAAAATGTATGCACGCACGACTGTAAGTCGCTTTGGATAAAAGCGTCTGCTAAATGGCATATTATTATTATTTATTATTATTAGGGTGCTTTTGCTTGACCCACCAATCATTAGAGTGCATTTGCTTGACCCACCCATCATTAGGGTGCATTTGCTTGACCCACCAATCATTAGGGTGCATTTGCTTGACCCACCAATCATTAGGGTGCATTTGCTTGACCCACCAATCATTAGGGTGCTTTTGCTTGACCCACCAATCATTAGGGTGCTTTTGCTTGACCCACCAATCATTAGGGTGCTTTTGCTTGACCCACCAATCATTAGGGTGCATTTGCTTGACCCACCCATCATTAGGGTGCTTTTGCTTGACCCACCAATCATTAGGGTGCTTTTGCTTGACCCACCAATCATTAGGGTGCATTTGCTTGACCCACCCATCATTAGGGTGCTTTTGCTTTACCCAACAATCATTAGGGTGCTTTTGCTTGACCCACCAATCATTAGGGTGCTTTTGCTTGACCCACCAATCATTAGGGTGCTTTTGCTTGACCCACCAATCATTAGGGTGCATTTGCTTGACCCACCAATCATTAGGGTGGTTTTAACAGAACTGACAGTTGACCGGGTCAGCTCTAGCAGGACAGAAATTTTATGAACTGACTTGTTGTAAAGGTGTCATCCTATGACGGTGCCACGTTGAAAGTCACTAAGCTCTTCAGTAAGGCCATTCTACTGCCAATGTTTGTCTATGGAGATTGCATGGCTGTGTGCTCGATTTTATACACCTGTCAGCAATGGGTGTGGCTGAAATAGCCGAATCCACTAATTTGAAGGGGTGTCCACATACTGCTGTATATATAGTGTAGATACATCTCATGGTAATGGAGAGCTATTTTATAGTTTTTTCATGGGTCCATATATATTATTTTTGTACTGAGTTCCAAACAGCCTCTGGAAGCACGTCAACACAATAGCTATTTGTCGGGAGCTTCATGAAATGGGTTTCCACGGCCGAGCAGCCGCACACAAGCCTAAGATCAACATGCGCAATGCCAAGCGTTGGCTGGAGTGGTGTAAAGCTCGCCGCCATTGGACTCTGGAGCAGTGGAAATGTGTTCTCTGGAGTGATGAATCACGCTTCACCATCTGGCAGTCCGACGGACGAATCTGGGTTTGGTGGATTCCAGGAGAACGCTACCTGCCCCATTGCATAGTCCCGACTGTAAAGTTTGGTGGAGGAGGAATAATGGTCTGGGACTGTTTTTCATGGTTTGGGCTTAGTTCCAGTGAAGGGAAATCTTAACGCTACAGCATACAATGACATTCTAGACTATTCTGTGCTTCCAACTTGGGGAAGGCCCTTTCCTGTTTTCAGCATGACACATGCCCCTGTGCACAAAGCGAGGTCCATACAGAAATGGTTTGTGGAGATCGGTGTGGAAGAACTTGACTGGCCTGCACAGAGCCCTGACCTCAACCCCATCGAACACCTTTGGGATGAATTGGAACGCCGACTGCGAGCCAGGCCTAATCGGCCAACATCAGTGCCCGACCTCACTAATGCTCTTGTGGCTGAATGGAAGCAAGTCCCCCGCAGCAATGTTCCAGCATCTAGTGGAAAGCCTTCCCAGAAGAGTGGAGGCTGTTATAAGGGTTAGGTGTTATGGTTAGGGTCAGGGGTTAAATGGATACTTTGGGATGTTGGCAATGAAGCCCTTTATCTATTTCCCCAGAGTCAGATGAACTCATGGATACCATGTTTATGGTCCATCCAGTATGAAGGAAGTTAATACTTTCGCAAGTCAATGCTAACTAGCGCAATGACTGGAAGTACAGTGCCTTGCAAAAGTATTCATCCCCCTTGGCGTTTTTCCTATTTTGTTGCATTACAACCTGTAATTTAAATGGATTTTTATTTGGATTTCATGTAATGGACAGTCCAAGTTGGTGAAGTGAAATGAAAAAAATAACTTGTTTCAAAAAATTCTAAAAAATAAATAACGGAAAAGTGGTGCGTGCATATGTATTCACCCCCTTTGCTATGAAGCCCCTAAATAAGATCTGGTGAACCAATTACCTTCAGAAGTCATATAATTAATTAAATGAAGTCCACCTGTGTGCAATCTAAGTGTCACATGATCTGTCACATGATCTCAGTATATATACACCTGTTCTGAAAGGCCCCAGAGTCTGCAACACCACTAAGCAAGGGGCACCACCAAGCAAGCGGCACCATGAAGACCAAGGAGCTCTCCAAAACAGGTCAGGGACAAAGTTGTGGAGAAGTACAGATCAGGGTTGGGTTATAGAAAAATATCCAAAACTTTGAAGATCCCACGGAGCACCATTAAATCCATTATTAAAAAATGGAAAGAATATGGCACCACAACAAACCTGCCAAGAGAGGGCCGCCCACCAAAACTCATGGACCAGGCAAGGAGAGCATTAATCAGAGAGGCAACAAAGAGACCAAAGATAACCCTGAAGGAGCTGCAAAGCTCCACAGAGGAGATTGGAGTATTTGTCCATAGGACCACTTTAAGCCGTACACTCCACAGAGCTGGGCTTTATGGAATAGTGGCCAGAAAAAAGCCATTGCTTAAAGAAAAAAATAAGCAAACATGTTTGGCATGTGGGAGACTCCCCAAACATATGGAAGAAGGTACTCTGGTCAGATGAGACCTCAATCCAATTGAGAATCTGTGGAATGACTTAAAGATTGCTGTACACCAGCGGAACCCATCTAACTTGAAGGAGCAGGAGCAGTTTTGCCTTGAAGAATGGGCAAAAAACCCAGTGGCTAGATGTGCCAAGCTTATAGAGACATACCCCAAGAGACTTGCAGCTGTAATTGCTGCAAAAGGTGGCTCTACAAAGTATTGACTTTGTTATGCACGCTCAAGTATTCTGTTTTTTTGTCTTATTTCTTGTTTGTTTCACAAAAAAAAATATTTTGCATCTTCAAAGTGGTAGGCATGTTGTGTAAATCAAATGATACAACCCCCCCAAAAAATCAATTTTAATTCCAGGTTGTAAGGCAAAAAAATAGGAAAAATGCCAAGGGGGGTGAATACTTTCACAAGCCACTGTATATGGTATCAGTTAATAGCGGAATGACTGGAAGTCTATGGTATCTACTAGCATGCTAGCTGATACCATAGACTTCCAGTCATTGCGCTAACTCTAGTTAGCAACTTCCTTCAAAGTACACACGCAGACACATAAAAACTGTATCCATGAGTTCATCTGACTCTGGGGAAGTAGACAAATGGCTTCATTCCCAAGATCCCGATTCCCGAAGTATCCATTTTATTAAGGTTCAGGTTTAGGGTATGGACTTCCCGACAGGAGAGTACCGGGCGACACAGAGCGTAACGAGTGACGGTGGATGGTGGTTGGAAGAGCGCGCTAATTTAAAATGGAAAAGCGTCATGGTAGCTATTGAAAAAAATTATAACATCAAGACGCGCTCTGTGGGACGCACTGTTGAAATCAAAGTATAACTATGTCCACTAGATGGCGGTATCCGACTTATTATCTTAGTTTCGACGCACTGAAATTCCACTGAGTTTTCCGGAATGCTCGTGCCCTCATGCGCGCTCTTCTTGGTAGATTCCAAGGCATCGACGAAACGCAAGGAAGAGACGGTCAGGGGCTGCTTTACAAGGGGGATGGGAAGAGACGGTCAGGGGCTGCTTTACAAGGGGGATGGGAAGAGACGGTCAGGGGCTGCTTTACAAGGGGGATGGGAAGAGACGGTCAGGGGCTGCTTTACAAGGGGGATGGGAAGAGACGGTCAGGGGCTGCTTTACAAGGGGGATGGGAAGAGACGGTCAGGGGCTGCTTTACAAGGGGGGTGGGAAGAGACGGTCAGGGGCTGCTTTACAAGGGGGATGGGAAGAGACGGTCAGGGGCTGCTTTACAAGTGGGATGGGAAGAGACGGTCAGGGGCTGCTTTACAAGGGGGATGGGAAGAGACGGTCAGGGGCTGCTTTACAAGGGGGATGGGAAGAGACGGTCAGGGGCTGCTTTACAAGTGGGATGGGAAGAGACGGTCAGGGGCTGCTTTACAAGGGGGATGGGAAGAGACGGTCAGGGGCTGCTTTACAAGTGGGATGGGAAGAGACGGTCAGGGGCTGCTTTACAAGTGGGATGGGAAGAGACGGTCAGGGGCTGCTTTACAAGGGGGATGGGAAGAGACGGTCAGGGGCTGCTTTACAAGGGGGGTGGGAAGAGACGGTCAGGGGCTGCTTTACAAGGGGGATGGGAAGAGACGGTCAGGGGCTGCTTTACAAGGGGGGTGGGAAGAGACGGTCAGGGGCTGCTTTACAAGGGGGATGGGAAGAGACGGTCAGGGGCTGCTTTACAAGTGGGATGGGAAGAGACGGTCAGGGGCTGCTTTACAAGTGGGATGGGAAGAGACGGTCAGGGGCTGCTTTACAAGTGGGATGGGAAGAGACGGTCAGGGGCTGCTTTACAAGGGGGATGGGAAGAGACGGTCAGGGGCTGCTTTACAAGGGGGATGGGAAGAGACGGTCAGGGGCTGCTTTACAAGGGGGATGGGAAGAGACGGTCAGGGGCTGCTTTACAAGGGGGATGGGAAGAGACGGTCAGGGGCTGCTTTACAAGGGGGATGGGAAGAGACGGTCAGGGGCTGCTTTACAAGTGGGATGGGAAGAGACGGTCAGGGGCTGCTTTACAAGTGGGATGGGAAGAGACGGTCAGGGGCTGCTTTACAAGGGGGATGGGAAGAGACGGTCAGGGGCTGCTTTACAAGTGGGATGCACTGTTGAGCGTTACATCCCGAGAGGTTCGTGCTGAATGTACGGAGATTGTGACAGCCGGTTAAATGGCGTCCCTTGACAAGGCAAGAACTAGATGTATGTCAGGAGAAGTGCAGTGTTATCATAAGGAGACGTATACTTGGAATACGGAGGAGGAATGGAGGGGAAAAAGAGAGGCAGAGGAGGTCTAAGAGAGAGAGAGAGGGAGGAAGAGGGTGAGATTGAGACAGTTAAGAATGATTTTGAAAAGGGAGAAGGTTTGTTAAAGAAGAATGGTAGAACGTGTAAGTAGAGTGAGCTGAAGACAGGAGGAGAAATGGAAGTGAATGAGGGTGAAGTATCGGAGGTGGTAGGTGTGGTGAAGTTCTCGGAGCCCGAGGCTTGCACCGAGGGTCAGGATAAAGATTAGTCTGTGACAGTAGGAGTGAAGTTTGTGGAAAAAATGGACCCTTGCCTTTTGGCTGATCCATGTGTGGTTTCAGGGTGGGTGAAAACAGAGTTGGGTGATGTGGAATCAGTGAGGGTAACCAGAAGGGGTGTGCTCCTCCGAGGCAGCAGGCGCTCCACGTTAAACAAATGAGGGCAAGAGATTAAAATTGTTTTGCACTCAAGAAAAGAGCGCCATTGAAAGGAGTGATTACTGGGGTAGCAGTAAATGTGAAAGCTGACCAACTGAAGGGGAAGATTCCCGGTGTTTGGTGCGAAGCAGACAGGGTGGCGTGAGTGGAGAAACAGAAGAGTCGTTGTCTGTTGTTTTGAGTTTTGATGTTGAGTCTTTGCCCAACAAAGTGATGTTAGGATATATAATTTATCCTGTACGAGCTTTTGTGCTGAATACATTACGATGTTATAGGTGTCAAGCTTATGGGCATGTGGCAGCAGTGTGTAGGAGGGAGGTGTGAGAAGTGTGCAGAAGGGCATGAGACAAAGGAATGTGTAGCATTGGGGAAAGTAGTGGGATGTGTTAATTGTAGCGGTGGCCATGGGGCTGGGGATCAGAAATGTCCCGTGCGAGAGAGGCAGGTTGAGGTTTCCAGGGTTACAGTAGTGCAGAAGTTGTCATATGCTGAGGCAGGGAAGAAAGTAGAGGAAGATGGGTCAAGGGGGAGGGATCCTGAGAGGAGTGGTGGGAGTAGTAGATCTGTACCAGTACAGAGGGATAGGCCAACAAGTGATATATGTTTCAGTAAGATTGTCTATTTAGCGTTCATAGCAATGGTAATCAACTGCAGGGATGGAATGTAAGTCGCAGAAAATAGAGGTTGTGGTGGCAGCTGCAGAGAGATATTTGGGTGTGCGAGACTTGACCTCAGAAGAGTTACAGGGTGTGTTAAGTGGTGGTGTCCCATCCTTTCAGGGTGTTGGAATGAGGTAGGACTAAATAGATTTAAATAGTGTAGGGTGGTGTTATATATATATATATACATATATATATATTGTGAGTGTAGTGTTAGATGGTAGGGTTGTTTATTTATATTTTCAAGCAAAGTATAAGGGAGTTATACTCCAGTCCAGTAGGTGGCGGTAATTCAACAATAATTGGATGCCAACCGACGTTAAACCTCGTCGAAGAAGAAGTATGGCATTCCCAAACATCCCAGATAGCGCTGACCAGAGGGGAGGTATGGCAGCCTAATGGTGTCTTGAACGCAGAAAGGAACAATAAGGAAGAGAATTGCCGGGGTTTCAACGCAGAATTTCAACACATTCAACATTTTCTGTGAAATTTCAATCATAGAAGCAAGCAAGTACCGCCTGTTGATAATAGGTAAGAAGCGATAGCAAAATGTGCTTGTCAGAAAACTCGACTTTCTCTAAACAAAGCAGATCGGACGTTAGTCAAGCGAAGCTAAAATAGCGGTGAATCGGAAGGGGAAAAGTGATTTAGCTAGCTAGCTAACAGTAACATTAGCTCCTGACCACGCGTTTGTTATGGAAAGGCAATTCTGGAATTCAATGCCGATTTTGGTATTTTGTGTCCCATATCTAGCTTTGTGGCTAATATAGCTATTGTATGTTGTACCATGCATTATTATGCTAGTTACTAGCTAATTCGCTAACTGGCTAGCTAACGCCTAATACTAGCTGGCTAGCTAGAGACAGGAGGGACTGTGAATTTCCGACTAGACCGTTTTTGGCGTATTGCTGCCCTTCTCAGATCGGAATGGGGAAAGAAAATTGCACCACCATCTAATCCTGTACTTATACACTATTCCCCCCAAAAACATCACCCCATCCCACTACTTGGACCTAAACAATCCTACACCAGGCCGTGGGCCTGGGAGGGGTCGGCCAGGGTGGATGGCACCCCTTCTCTCAACCTACTGTAGATCTTCTGGACTAAAATATCTCACACCCCAATATTTCTCTGCTGTTGCAACTAACTCATATATCTTCTGTGATTTTCTGCTCCTGCAGTGCAGTGCAGTGCAGTTGATCACCATGGCTATAAACGCAACAAATCCAACCTTACTAAACTCATCCTCTCTGGCTGGCTCTCATCAGGCCTACTCACTTTTTAAACTCACTCACCCTTGGCCCAGCATCTACTCTCTTCACTGCCTCAGCATAGGACATTTTATGCCCCAGCTTCATGGGCACCTCACAGTGCTTTCTCTAGCCCAACTATCCTTCTGATTATGCCCTCCTGCACATTTCACACATCGTGGGATCTCATTTCTACACAATGCTGCAACATGTCCGAATCCTTGGCACCTAAAGCACCGAAAACATGTTACTATCAATGTTCCCGAACAGATTTCACTTGGTTTTCCAACTAAAGCACTGGGTAGCTGGAGGAACAGGGTTGGAGAGCCCACGGCATACAGAGTACTGGGTAGCTGGAGGAACAGGGTTGGAGAGCCCATGGCATACAGAGTACTGGGTAGCTGGAGGAACAGGGTTGGAGAGCCCATGGCATACAGAGTACTGGGTAGCTGGAGGAACAGGGTTGGAGAGCCCATGGCATACAGAGTACTGGGTAGCTGGAGGAACAGGGTTGGAGAGCCCATGGCATACAGAGTACTGGGTAGCTGGAGGAACAGGGTTGGAGAGCCCATGGCATACAGAGTACTGGGTAGCTGGAGGAACAGGGTTGGAGAGCCCATGGCATACAGAGTACTGGGTAGCTGGAGGAACAGGGTTGGAGAGCCCATGGCATACAGAGTACTGGGTAGCTGGAGGAACAGGGTTGGAGAGCCCATGGCATACAGAGTACTGGGTAGCTGGAGGAACAGGGTTGGAGAGCCCATGGCATACAGAGTACTGGGTAGCTGGAGGAACAGGGTTGGAGAGCCCATGGCATACAGAGTACTGGGTAGCTGGAGGAACAGGGTTGGAGAGCCCATGGCATACAGAGTACTGGGTAGCTGGAGGGACAGGGTTGGAGAGCCCATGGCATACAGAGTACTGGGTAGCTGGAGGAACAGGGTTGGAGAGCCCATGGCATACAGAGTACTGGGTAGCTGGAGGAACAGGGTTGGAGAGCCCATGGCATACAGAGTACTGGGTAGCTGGAGGGACAGGGTTGGAGAGCCCATGGCATACAGAGTACTGGGTAGCTGGAGGGACAGGGTTGGAGAGCCCATGGCATACAGAGTACTGGGTAGCTGGAGGAACAGGGTTGGAGAGCCCATGGCATACAGAGTACTGGGTAGCTGGAGGAACAGGGTTGGAGAGCCCATGGCATACAGAGTACTGGGGAGCTGGAGGAACAGGGTTGGAGAGCCCATGGCATACAGAGTACTGGGTAGCTGGAGGAACAGGGTTGGAGAGCCCATGGCATACAGAGTACTGGGTAGCTGGGGGAACAGGGTTGGAGAGCCCATGGCATACAGAGTACTGGGTAGCTGGGGGAACAGGGTTGGAGAGCCCATGGCATACAGAGTACTGGGTAGATACAGGAACAGGGTTGGAGAGCCCATGGCATACAGAGTACTGGGTAGATACAGGAACAGGGTTGGAGAGCCCATGGCATACAGAGTACTGGGTAGCTGGGGGAACAGGGTTGGAGAGCCCATGGCATACAGAGTACTGGGTAGCTGGGGGAACAGGGTTGGAGAGCCCATGGCATACAGAGTACTGGGTAGATACAGGAACAGGGTTGGAGAGCCCATGGCATACAGAGTACTGGGTAGATACAGGAACAGGGTTGGAGAGCCCATGGCATACAGAGTACTGGGTAGCTGGGGGAACAGGGTTGGAGAGCCCATGGCATACAGAGTTTGGGCGGAATATCACCTGTTGCTCAGCGAGAGGCTGCATGCTTCTCAAACAGTGGTTGATGCAGAGGAGTGAAATAGACCCGATGACGTGTTTCTACGCATGAGCTTAGCTAGCCAACGTCGCCATGACATCACCTACAAGTGTGATCGGGGATTTCTATTGGAGGAGCAGTTTTAGCCTATCTTCATACTGTACTGTCTTTGCCATTAGTCTGTGTGATTGACGGGGGCGGAGCTAGAGAGGTGTTTGTGAGACAAGGGCGGATCTCCAAGGGGCGGGGGGCGGGGGGCTGGGTCTTTTTTTATACAAAAACGTCTGTAGAGTCCGAATGGTTTGAGCTACAAACTATTAAAAGCCATCTATGAAAAGTGGAGACTCTCATGACGCTCACAGGCTACTCAAGAGTCGTTAGAAGGTAAGGGGTTCTTCTACATAGACGATCACAGGAAACCCCAGGACATAGTGTCTATAATACTGTAATAAGCTCATAGTTGCTGTCACTGACTAGTTGGATGTTCATTTCCCAGTGCACAAACAATTTCTGTACTTACAGCATTCATATAAATTCATTTTTTATCAGGTTTTTGCTTTGGCTGACCTTATTATTTTATTGACATTTGTCAAAACTCATAAATGCAACTCTTTTTATGTCAAATTGTTTTGTATTCTACTAAATAAAATGGCAAAACACTTAATTGTGAGGCTAAATATAAGTGCTGGACATACAGATAAATGAAAGTCAGATAAATGAAAAGCCGATTTTTGCTGGGGACTCGGGACTGACAGGATGTTTACTGTAAACGTCCTTAAGGTCGATTTGAAATAGGTTTTACACAAATGTGAACACTAAACAGTAGTCTGGAGTTAAGTTCCTGCAGCATGGCTGTCGTTGAGGTCATATCTTTTGATTTGAAATGCTTTATACCACCATTATATGATCCTGTTGTTTTCTGCCGTGTATTAACCGTGATTCTGTTTTACCAGGCAGGACAACTTGGATTATATGTGAGGGGCGAGTCTGTTCTGTCTACCATGGCCGACAGTGTGGAGGATATCGAGAACAACATGGTGAGTGAGTTTTGCTGTAATTTTGAATTATGAAGAAGGAAATAAAGCTTGTCTGTGTTTTGTCACTTGCAGATTGTAACCTATAGTAAAGTCACATTCATGGTGGTGACATTTGCAATAAAAGTTAAATCATTGGTCATATGTTATAGAATATGTTTTACATACTCTTTCATGATATCATTAGTTTAGCTCCTGATGACTTTGAGGGTGTGGCCTGGCCAGTTCAGGAGGCAAAGTCCTTCTCGGCTGTTTCTCTCCTGACCCTTTTAACCACATGAAGCAGCTCGCTCCAACATGTCATCACAACAGTTGCTTTTACTGCATTGTTGTCCTCAGCTGATGAAAGGCGGTACGTGCATACCTTCTCAGCTGATGAAAGGCGGTACATGCATACCTTCTCAGCTGATGAAAGGCGGTACATGCATACCTTCTCAGCTGATGAAAGGCGGTACATGCATACCTTCTCAGCTGATGAAAGGCGGTACATGCATACCTTCTCAGCTGATGAAAGGCGGTACATGCATACCTTCTCAGCTGATGAAAGGCGGTACATGCATACCTTCTCAGCTGATGAAAGGCGGTACATGCATACCTTCTCAGCTGATGAAAGGCGGTACATGCATACCTTCTCAGCTGATGAAAGGCGGTACATGTATACCTTCTCTGCTGATTAAAAGGCGGTACATGCATACCTTCTCAGCTGATGAAAGGCGGTACATGCATACCTTCTCAGCTGATGAAAGGCGGTACATGCATACCTTCTCAGCTGATGAAAGGCGGTACATGCATACCTTCTCCGCTGATGAAAGGCGGTACATGCATACCTTCTCAGCTGATGAAAGGCGGTACATGTATACCTTCTCAGCTGATTAAAAGGCGGTACATGCATACCTTCTCAGCTGATGAAAGGCGGTACATGCATACCTTCTCAGCTGATGAAAGGCGGTACATGCATACCTTCTCAGCTGATGAAAGGCGGTACATGCATACCTTCTCAGCTGATGAAAGGCGGTACATGCATACCTTCTCAGCTGATGAAAGGCGGTACATGCATACCTTCTCAGCTGATGAAAAGCGGTACATGCATACCTTCTCAGCTGATGAAAGGCGGTACATGCATACCTTCTCAGCTGATGAAAGGCGGTACGTGCATACCTTCTCAGCTGATGGAGAGTCTCTCTCCCTCTCGACCTCAGTTCTTAAACACTTTCAGTGAAGGATAGCGGCTGTGACCGGTTCGGTGGAGCCAATTCTTCCTTGTGGTATTGAAGTTATTCAACCAGGAAACCCCTTTAGAAATCACAGATCCTGTTTTATTCAGAAAATCAGGAGTAAGTGAAGGCTCTCGTGTGTGAACTGTCCTGACAGCCTCGGGACTGCAACACTCTGTCCAGGCTTCCTTGACAGCCTCGGGACTGCAACACTCTGTCCAGGCTTCCTTGACAGCCTCGGGACTGCAACACTCGGTCCAGGCTTCCTTGACAGCCTCGGGACTGCAACACTCTGTCCAGGCTTCCTTGACAGCCTCGGGACTGCAACACTCTGTCCAGGCTTCCTTGACAGCCTCGGGACTGCAACACTCTGTCCAGGCTTCCTTGACAGCCTCGGGACTGCAACACTCGGTCCAGGCTTCCCTGACAGCCTCGGGACTGCAACACTCTGTCCGGGCTTCCTTGACAGCCTCAGGACTGCAACACTCTGTCCAGGGTTCCTTGACAGCCTCGGGACTGCAACACTCTGTCCAGGCTTCCTTGACAGCCTCGGGACTGCAACACTCTGTCCAGGCTCCTTGACAGCCTCGGGACTGCAACACTCTGTCCAGGCTTCCCTGACAGCCTCGGGACTGCAACACTCTGTCCAGGCTTCCTTGACAGCCTCGGGACTGCAACACTCTGTCCAGGCTTCCTTGACAGCCTCTGGACTGCAACACTCTGTCCAGGCTTCCCTGACAGCCTCAGGACTGCAACACTCTGTCCGGGCTTCCTTGACAGCCTCGGGACTGCAACACTCTGTCCAGGCTTCCTTGACAGCCTCGGGACTGCAACACTCTGTCCAGGCTTCCCTGACAGCCTCGGGACTGCAACACTCTGTCCGGGCTTCCCTGACAGCCTCGGGACTGCAACACTCTGTCCAGGCTTCCCTGACAGCCTCGGGACTGCAACACTCTGTCCGGGCTTCCCTGACAGCCTCGGGACTGCAACACTCTGTCCGGGCTTCAAAGTACTTTCGATGGAGAATCTTCACGGAGGACGCTTTGTATTCCAGAACTAATCTGCGCCTGGGAACCCGGGCCCATAGAGATACAATATAACTAACTCTCTAGAGTGTTCTATTTAATTCTGTGGCTCTGCGCACACTAAGGTGGCTGGACTGGTGAAGTGTGACGCAGTAATACTGTTGTTGTTACTGGAGTCACCATTGGTGACTACCTACCTCATAAATGGGAGGGTTTTTGTTGACTCATTGAAATGAGATGTAGCCTGGTCCCAGATCTGTTATTACTGTCTTGCCAACTCCTGTGTCTATAGACCTACCGTGTTCTTCTGTAACGCCCGATACGTAGCAAACTGTCCCCATAGGTGTGCGTGCAGATGAAACATTACAGAAATGTTGATCAGTGTGTTTTTATTTGTTCCCCTGTCGTTTTTTTTTACCTCTTATTTTTGTTTATTTTGTAATTTTAAAGCATTACACTCTGGCGGCGGGTAGCCTAGCGGTTCCGTTGGGCCAGTAACCGAAAGGTCGCTGGTTCAAATCCCCGAGCCTACTAGGTGAAAAAAATCTGTCTGTACCCTTGAGCAAGGCACTTAACCCGAATTGCTCCTGTAAGTCGCTCTGGATAAGAGCTTCTGCTAAAATGACTAGAATGTAAATATTTCCGTGTACTGAAAGGCTGGCCCTCTGTTCCTCTCCAGGCGACTGAGGCTCCAGTGCCAACCCAGAACCAGCACCCTGAGCTTGGGGTGACGGGGGTGCGGTCCAGGGGTGGAGGGGGCGGGGCCGAGCAGAACGGACAGCCCCCCTCCACAGCTCCCCAACGACGCCCGCCCCAGGTGGTAGAGAGTGAGGAAGATGAAGATGAGGAACTGACGCTGAAGTACGGGGCCAAACACGTCATCATGCTGTTCGTCCCCGTCACGCTCTGCATGGTGGTCGTCGTGGCAACCATCAAGTCCGTCAGCTTCTACACCCACAACGATGGACAGAGGCTGTGAGTACCGACGACGTTCTGGCGACCTAACCCTGAGACAAGGCTCCAGATTGGAACACAGACAAGATGATGATGATGATGATGATGATAGGATGGTGTTTGAGTATTTCTGATGGTTGTCTGACACTGTAATGTTAAATATTTTCTGTAATGTAATGTTATCTAATGCGATGAGTCTAATCTTCTGTATGTGTTGTCCAGGATCTTGATACCTGTCTGATATGTGATGTGTTGTCCAGGATCTTGATACCTGTCTGATATGTGATGTGTTGTCCAGGATCTTGATACCTGTCTGATATGTGATGTGTTGTCCAGGATCTTGATACCTGTCTGATATGTGATGTGTTGTCCAGGATCTTGATACCTGTCTGATCTGTGATGTGTTGTCCAGGATCTTGATACCTGTCTGATATGTGATGTGTTGTCAGGGATCTTGATACCTGTCTGATATGTGATGTGTTGTCCAGGATCTTGATACCTGTCTGATATGTGATGTGTTGTCCAGGATCTACACCCCGTTCCCTGAGGATACAGACACAATAGGACAGCGAGCCCTGAACTCAGTCCTCAACGCCACCATCATGATCAGTGTCATCATAGTGATGACCATGGTTCTGGTGCTGCTATACAAGTACCGCTTCTACAGGGTAAGATATATGCTGCTATACAAGTACCGCTTCTACAGGGTAAGATATGCTGCTATACAAGTACCGCTTCTACAGGGTAAGAGATATGCTGCTATACAAGTACCGCTTCTACAGGGTAAGAGATATGCTGCTATACAAGTACCGCTTCTACAGGGTAAGATATGCTGCTATACAAGTACCGCTTCTACAGGGTAAGAGATATGCTGCTATACAAGTACCGCTTCTACAGGGTAAGATATGCTGCTATACAAGTACCGCTTCTACAGGGTAAGATATATGCTGCTATACAAGTACCGCTTCTACAGGGTAAGATATATGCTGCTATACAAGTACCGCTTCTACAGGGTAAGATATATGCTGCTATACAAGTACCGCTTCTACAGGGTAAGATATGCTGCTCTGACAATGCCGTCAGGGTTGTATTCATTAGGCCACACAAAGTAAATCATTTTGCAACAGAAAAAAACGAAAGTATGATAACATTTTTACTTCCTGGTCTTGATGGACCAAGTCCAGGAAGTCGTCCGTTTCTCAGTCCGTTTTCTTCCGCTTGGTGCCTCAGGAACACAACCCTGTTGTCACTCATCACAGTAGGTGTCAGTGCTCTGTGTGTGTGTAGATACAGTGACATACTAAACATGTATACAGCCAGTTTGCTGTTCAATTAATCCCAATGGGGCTCCAAGAGTGGCCCAGCGGTCTAAGGCACTGCATCTCAGTGCTCGAGGCGTCACTACAGACCCCCTGGTTCGATTCCAGGCTGTATCACAACCGGCCGTGATTGGGAGTCCCATAGGGCGGCGCACAATTGGCCCAGCGTCGTCCGGGTTTGGCCGGTGTAGGCCGTCATTGTAAATAATAATTTGTTCTTAACTGACTTGCCTAGTTAAATAAAAGTAAATTAAAAATCTATCAAATGTATTTATAAAGCCCTGTTTACATCAGCAGATGTCACAAAGAGCTATACAGAAACCCAACCTAAAACCCCAAACAGCAAGCAATGCAGATGTAGAAGCACGGTGGCTAGGAAAAACTCCCTAGAAAGGCAGACACCTAGAGAGGAACCAGGCTCTGAGGGGTGGCCAGTCCTCTACTGGCTGTACTGGGTAGAGAGCAACCAGGCTCTGAGGGGTGGCCAGTCCTCTACTGGCTGTACTGGGTAGAGAGGAACCAGGCTCTGAGGGGTGGCCAGTCCTCTAGTGGCTGTACTGGGTAGAGAGGAACCAGGCTCTGAGGGGTGGCCAGTCCCCTTCTGGCTGTACTGGGTAGAGAGGAACCAGGCTCTGAGGGGTGGCCAGTCCCCTTCTGGCTGTACTGGGTAGAGAGGAACCAGGCTCTGAGGAATGGCCAGTCCTCTTCTGGCTGTACTGGGTAGAGAGGAACCAGGCTCTGAGGGGTGGCCAGTCCCCTTCTGGCTGTACTGGGTAGAGAGGAACCAGGCTCTGAGGGGTGGCCAGTCCCCTTCTGGCTGTGCTGGGTAGAGAGGAACCAGGCTCTGAGGGGTGGCCAGTCCTCTTCTGGCTGTACTGGGTAGAGAGGAACCAGGCTCTGAGGGGTGGCCAGTCCCCTTCTGGCTGTGCTGGGTAGAGAGGAACCAGGCTCTGAGGGGTGGCCAGTCCTCTTCTGGCTGTACTGGGTAGAGAGGAACCAGGCTCTGAGGGGTGGCCAGTCCCCTTCTGGCTGTGAAGGGTGGAGATTATAACAGTACATGGCAATTAAGGCCAGATTTTTCTCCAAGATGTTCAAACGTTCATAGATGACCAGCAGGGTCAAATAATAATCACAGTGGTTGTAGAGGTTGCAACAGGTCAGTACATCAGGAATAACCGTCACTTTGCTTTTCATAGCCGGTGCGGTAGAGAGAGAGAGTTGAAAACAGCAGGTCTGGGACAAGGTAGCACGTCCGGTGAACAGGTCAGGGTTCCCTAGCCGCAGGCAGAAGAGTGGAAACTGGAGCAGCAGCACGACCAGGTGGACTGGGGACAGCCAGGAGTCATCAGGCCAGGTAGTCCTGAGGCATGGTCCTAGGGCTCAGGTCCTCCGGGAGGGGAGGGAAAGAGGACCAGGTGGACTGGGGACAGCCAGGAGTCATCAGGCCAGGTAGTCCTGAGGCATGGTCCTAGGGCTCAGGTCCTCCGGGAGGGGAGGGAGAGAGGACCAGGTGGACTGGGGACAGCCAGGAGTCATCAGGCCAGGTAGTCCTAAGGCATGGTCCTAGGGCTCAGGTCCTCCGGGAGGGGAGGGAGAGAGGACCAGGTGGACTGGGGACAGCCAGGAGTCATCAGGCCAGGTAGTCCTGAGGCATGGTCCTAGGGCTCAGGTCCTCCGGGAGGGGAGGGAGAGAGGACCAGGTGGACTGGGGACAGCCAGGAGTCATCAGGCCAGGTAGTCCTGAGGCATGGTCCTAGGGCTCAGGTCCTCCGGGAGGGGAGGGAAAGAGGACCAGGTGGACTGGGGACAGCCAGGAGTCATCAGGCCAGGTAGTCCTGAGGCATGGTCCTAGGGCTCAGGTCCTCCGGGAGGGGAGGGAGAGAGGACCAGGTGGACTGGGGACAGCCAGGAGTCATCAGGCCAGGTAGTCCTGAGGCATGGTCCTAGGGCTCAGGTCCTCCGGGAGGGGAGGGAGAGAGAGAGAATTAGAGGCAACATACTTAAATTCACACAGGACACCGGATAAGACAGGAGAATAACACCAGATATAACAGACTGACCCTAGCCCCCCGGCACATAGACTATAGCAGCATAGATACTGGAGGCTGAGAGACGGGGGGGGTGGGTCGGGAGACACTGTGGCCCCGTCCGACGATACCCCCGGACAGGGCCAACCAGGCAGGATATAACCCCACCCACTTTGCCAAAGCACAGCCCCCACACCCCTAGAGGGATATCAACAGACCACCAACCTACTACCCTGGGACAAGGCTGAGTATAGACCACCAACTTACTACCCTGGGACAAGGCTGAGTATAGACCACCAACCTACTACCCTGGGACAAGGCTGAGTATAGCCCACCAACCTACTACCCTGAGACAAGGCTGAGTATAGCCCACGAAGACCTCCTCCACCGCACGAGCCCAAGGGGGCGACAAACCTGACAGGAAGATCACGTCAGTGACTCAACCCACTCAAGTGATGCACCTCTCCTAGGGACGGCATGGAAGAGCACTAGTAAGCCAGTGACTCAGCCCCCGTAACAGGGTCAGAGGCAGAGAATCCCAGTGGAGAGAGGGGAGCCGGCCAGGCAGAGACAGCAAGGGCGGTTCGTCGCTCCAGTGCCTTTCCGTTCACCTTCGCCACCCCTGGGCCAGACTACACTCAATCATAGGACCTACTGAAGAGATGAGTCTTCAGTAAAGACTTAAAAGTCGAGACCGAGTCTGCGTCTCTCACATTGATAAAAAAACAAACATTCCATAAAAAATTAGCTCTATAGGAGAAAGCCCTGCCTCCAGCTGTTTGCTTAGAAAGTCTAGGGACAATAAGGAGGCCTGCGTCTTGTGACCGTAGCGTACGTGTAGGTATGTACGGCAGGACCAAATCGGAGAGATGGGTAGGAGCAAGCCCATGTAATGCTTTGTAGGTTAGCAGTAAAACCTTGAAATCAGCCCTAGCCTTATTGATCTCTGTGTGTCCCTGCAGGTGATCCAAGGCTGGCTGTTCCTCTCTCCTCCTCCTGTTATTGATCTCTGTGTGTCTCTACAGGTGATCCAAGGCTGGCTGTTCCTCTCCTCCTCCTGTTATTGATATCTGTGTGTCTCTACAGGTGATCCAAGGCTGGCTGTTCCTCTCCTCCTCCTGTTATTGATCTCTGTGTGTCCCTGCAGGTGATCCAAGGCTGGCTGTTCCTCTCTCCTCCTCCTGTTATTGATCTCTGTGTGTCCCTGCAGGTGATCCAAGGCTGGCTGTTCCTCTCCTCCTCCTGTTATTGATCTCTGTGTGTCTCTACAGGTGATCCAAGGCTGGCTGTTCCTCTCTTCTCTCCTCCTCCTGTTCTTCTTCTCCTTCATCTACCTCAAGTGAGTCCATTCATTCTTCCAAGTCTTAGTCTCTCTTCAATCACATAAGTCAAGTCATCAGTGGATCTGCTGTGTAAAGTGTGTGACTGGGCAGATCCTTCTGTACTCTTTAAGTGTAACATTGCTCAATCTGCCCTCCAGAGAAGTCTTCAAGACGTACAATGTGGCGATGGACTGGATCACCCTGGCTGTGATCGTCTGGAACTTCGGGGTGGTAGGGATGATCTGTATCCACTGGAAGGGTCCTCTCCGTCTGCAGCAGGCCTACCTCATCATGATCTCTGCTCTCATGGCTCTGGTCTTCATCAAGTACCTGCCTGAGTGGACCGCCTGGCTCATCCTGGCTGTTATATCTGTCTATGGTGAGTACCTGCCTGAGTGGACCTCCTGGCTGATCCTGTCTGTTATTATATCTGTCTATGGTGAGTACCTGTCTGAGTGGACCTCCTGGCTGATCCTGTCTGTTATATCTGTCTATGGTGAGTACCTGCCTGAGTGGACCGCCTGGCTGATCCTGGCTGTTATTATATCTGTCTATGGTGAGTACCTGTCTGAGTGGACCTCCTGGCTGATCCTGTCTGTTATATCTGTCTATGGTGAGTACCTGCCTGAGTGGACCGCCTGGCTGATCCTGTCTGTTATTATATCTGTCTATGGTGAGTACCTGTCTGAGTGGACCTCCTGGCTGATCCTGGCTGTTATATCTGTCTATGGTGAGTACCTGTCTGAGTGGACCTCCTGGCTGATCCTGTCTGTTATTATATCTGTCTATGGTGAGTCTTTGGGTTGTATACAGGTCTATCACTGAGACTGTAGCTACGCATGCGGTGGCTGCGTGCCAAATGCCACCCTATTCCCTATATAGCGCACTACTTCTGTCCAGAGCCCATAGATACAGGGCCCATAGATACAGGGCCCATAGATACAGGGCCCATAGATACAGGGCCCATAGATACAGGGCCCATAGATACAGGGCCCATAGGGCTCTGGTCTAAAGTAGTGCACTATATAGGGAACAGGGTGCCATTCTCTGGTCTAAAGTAGTGCACTATATATGGAATAGGGTGGCATTTGGGACGCAGCCACTGTCTGAGAATAACGGCCAGGACGGGAGTAGTCATTGTAGATTTATTTAACCTAAAAGTGGTTAGCTTGTGGTAGCAGTGTGGTTGGTTTAGGTTTGGTTTATTGGAGGTAACAGTGCCGGTGGTCAGTTTGCTGTAGCAGTCCAATGCTGACCACAGATATTATGTGAGCGAAGTGCAGAAAGAAGCCAGGAATAGCTGGTGTTGAGTTGAGTTTTCACCCACCCAGTCTCAGCAAATCTTTAAATCAGATGAAATATTTTTACTTGGTCTGTCTCTCAAAGAGCCCTGTGTTTTGGGTTCCAACACTATTTGTCTTGAACAATATTTGTCCTGATTCCATCTCTGTTTTCTCCCTATAGTTGGTGTTGGTAAAGAGTTTACACCCAGTCAGTCAGTCTCAGACAATCTTTAACTCAGATGAAATATTTCTACTTGGTCTCTCTCTCAAAGCGCCCTCTGTTCTGGCTCCAACACTATTCTATATGAGTCATATTCATTAGGCACCAAATGGAAGAAAGCCTCTCCCTGTTTCAGTGTGTTATCTGAACTGTACAATAACAAACGGCTGTTTTTCATTTTCCGTTGCAAAACATTTTTCCACGATGTGCCCTAATGAATTTGACCCTGTTTCTCCCTCCATAGATCTGCTAGCAGTGCTCTGTCCCAAAGGTCCGCTACGTATCCTAGTGGAGACTGCCCAGGAGAGGAACGAACCCATCTTCCCTGCTCTCATCTACTCCTGTAAGGCACACATTACGCCTCCCACCTCAACGCTTGTACACACCTGTATTACATGTATACAAAACATTAGGAACGCCTGCTCTTTCCGTGACACAGACTGACCAGGTGAAAGCTATGATTGTGTCAAGTTGGCTGGATGTCATTTGGGTGGTGGACCGTTCTTGATACACACGGGAAACTGTTGAGTGTGAAAAAACCCAGCAGCGTTGCAGTTCTTGACACAAACCGGTGCGCCTGGCACCTACTACCGTACCCCATTCAAAGGCACTTAAATATTTTGTCTTGCCCGTTCACGCTCTGAATGGCACACATACACAATCCATGTCTCCATTGTCTCGAGGCTTAAAAATCCTTGTTCAACCCGTCTCCTCCACTTCATCTACACTGATTTGAAGTGGTTTTAACCTAGAGGTGTTTGTTCGTGCCCCCGCAGAAATGTTATTAGCATCGTAAAGAAATCCCCATCAAAATCCATCAGTTTAAGCGATATCTGTTTGTTTTTTTGCATGGGCTGCATCTCAATCCGCCACATCCGCGGTGACGGAGCTAGAGTGGTTTAGCCTACAAACTATTATGGAAAGATCAGACTCTCGAACACGATGGTGCAGATGTTTTCGTTTCAGTCGCCTCCATCTCCTCTAACTGAAGTTAATTGTATGGATTATTTTTCTATTGATAATGTAAAATTAACAGCCATACAGAAAGACTCATGTGAAGGTGAAATTACAGAGGAGGAACTTCTGGACGCAATTAAAGACTTTAAGTCCGGGAAAACTCCAGGGTTGGATGGCATACCAGTCGAGGTATACCAAACCTTTTTTGCTATATTATTAGGACCGTTATTAGCATGTTTTTAACCACTCCTATGTAAATGGTAGATTATCAGACACCAGGCCTGCTATTCATAGCTGACTTTGAAAAGGCTTTTGATAAAGTACGACTGGAGTTCATATGTAAATGCCTGGACCATTTCAATTTTGGAGAATCTCTTATAAAATGGGTTAAAATCATGTATAGTAACCCTAGGTGTAAAATAGTAAATAATGGCTATTTCTCAAAGTTTTAAACTGTCAAGAGGAGTGAAACAAGGTTGTCCACTATCGGGATATCTATTTATTATGGCCATCGAGATGTTAGCTATTAAAATCAGATCCAACAATAATATCAAGGGATTAGAAATACAGGGCTTAAAAATAAAGGTGTCATTGTACACTGATGATTCGTGTTTTCTCTTAAATCCACAACTTGAATCCCTCCACAGCCTCATAGAGGATCTAGATACATTTTCTAACCTCTCTGGATTACAACCAAATTATGACAAATGTACTATATTACGTATTGGATCACTAAAAAATAAAAATTTTACATTACCATGTAGTTTACCAATAAAATGGTCTGATGGTGATGTGGACATACTCGGAATACATATCCCAAAGGAAATAAATTATCTCACTTCAATACATTTTAATAGAAAGTTAGCAAAAATAGATAAGATCTTGCTACCATGGAAAGGTAAATTACCTGTCAATTTGTGGAAAAATCACCCTGATGAACTCTTTAGTATTATCCCAGTTTACCTATTTGCTTATGGTCTTGCCTACACCTAGCGAACAGTTTTTAAAAAAATTATATGAGAGAAAAATATTCCATTTTATTTGGAACGGCAAGCCAGACAAAATTAAACGGGCCTATATATATAATGAATATGAATTCGGAGGGCAGAAATGATTAAATATTAAAGCATTAGACCTATCACTAAAAGCTTCAGTCATACAAAAGTTATACTTAAATCCGAACTGGTTATCTAGCAAATTAGTAAGATTGTCTCACCCAATGTTCAAGAATGGCCTTTTCCCCTTTATTCAGATTACAACCTCTCACTTTCAGTTATTTAAAAAGGAAATCATCTCCCAAATATCACTATTTCTAAAACAAGCCATAGAAAGTTGGTTGCAATTTCAATTTAATCCTCCAGAAACGACAGAACAAATAATGCAACAAATATTGTGGTTAAACTCAAATATACTAATTGATAAAAAAACATTTTTTTTTTTTTTTAACAATGTATAATCTTCGTAAATGATATCATCGGTAGGACTGGTGGAGTTATGTCGCACATGCAGCTAACAAAAACATATGGAAATGTCTGCTCTACCCAAAATTACAACCAAATAATTGCAGCCTTACCGCAAAAATGGAAGAGGAAAGTGGAAGGGGGAGAAAGTAAGGAACTTGTCTGTCGGCCGCATTAAAGACCATCATTGGTTAAAGAAAACTGTGATAAATAAGAAAGTATACCAGTTTAATTTAAGGACCAAAGGATTGACAGCCGTCCCATATAGATTGCAAAATAGTTGGGAAGAGATTTTTGACGTACCGATTCCATGGCAAATGGTTTATGAGCTGATACGCAAAATGACGCCAGATTCAAAACAAAAAAATACTTTTCCAATTTAAATTATTATACAAAATTCTTCTAACCAATAGAATGTTATTTACAGTTGAAGTCGGAAGTCTACATACACCTTAGCCAAATACATTTAAACTCAGTTTTTCACAATTCCTGACATTTAATCATAGTAAAAATTCCCTGTCTTAGGTCAGTTAGGATCACCACTTTATTTTAAGAATGTGAAATGTCAGAATAATAGTAGAGAGTGATTTATTTCAGCTTTTATTTATTTAATCACATTCCCAGTGGGTCAGAAGTTTACATACACTCAATTAGTATTTGGTAGCATTGCCTTTAAATTGTTTAACTTGAGCAATATGAGGTGGAATGGAGTTGCATGCAATAATGGCTCTATATAATACTGTACGCTCTCTTGAATTTGTTCTGGATTTGGGGACTGTGAAAAGACCCCTGGTGGCATGTCTGGTGGGGTAAGTGTTTGTGTCAGAGCTGTGTGTAAGTTGACGACGCAAACAATTTGGGATTTTTAACACATGAATGTTTCTTATAAAAAGAAGAAGTGATGCAGTCAGTCTCTCCTCAACTCTTAGCCAAGAGAGACTGACATGCATAGTATTAATATTAGCCCTCTGATTACAATGAAGAGCAAGACGTGCCGCTCTGTTCTGGGCCAGCTGCAGCTTAACAAGGTCTTTCCTTGCAGCACTCGACCACACGACTGGACAATAATCAAGATAAGACAAAACATGAGCCTGCAGAACTTGCTTTGTGGAATGGGGTGTCAGAAAAGCAGAGCATCTCTTTATTACGGACAGACCTCTCCCCATCTTTACAACCACTGAATCTATATGTTTTGACCATGACAGTTTACAATCTAAAGTAACGCCAAGTAATTTAGTCTCCTCAACTTGTTCAAAAGCCACACCATTCATTACCAGATTCAGCTGAGGTCTAGAACTTAGGGAATGATTTGTACGAATACAATTGCTCTTAATTTTAGAGATGTTCAGGACCAGTTTATTACTGGCCTCCCATTCCAAAACAGACTGCAACTCTTTGTTAAGGGTTTCAGTGACTTCATTAGCTGTGGTTGCTGATGCATATATGGTTGAATCATCAGCATACATGGACACACATGCTTTGTTTAATGCCAGTGGCAGGTCATTGATGGATATGGTATTGTTACATATCATTGATGGATATGGTATTGATACATATCATTGATGGATATGGTATTGTTACATATCATTGATGGATATGGTATTGTTACATATCATTGATGGATATGGTATTGTTACATATCATTGATGGATATGGTATTGTTACATATCATTGATGGATATGGTATTGTTACATATCATTGTTGGATATGTTACATCTCATTGATGGAAACTGATTTGTTATTATCTATGCTATATGTTTTCACAAGCTAGCACATGCTTTCAGCACAGTCAGTGAATCTGTCGCACAGTTACGATATTGTGGCTGTCTGATGTTGTTTGTCTCAAACATTTAATGCCCATAGCTGCCGAGTAACATCGACTGTACCAATCTGTCCCTCCATTCCCAGCAACCATGGTGTGGCTGGTCAACATGGCAGACACTGGCCTCGGACACAGACCAATGACCAGGAAGAACTCAACAGAGGCCCCCATCACTCAGGCTGAGAGTCAATGTGAGTCTGGAGCTAGGTTTATTATTTAAATTCCTCTCTACCCTCCTCTTCAGCCCCCCCCCCCCTAGTCCTGGCCTCACTTGCACCCCAAAATATGACTATTTTTCTTAAGTGTTTTAGTAATATCGTAATGATTTTCTACCCTTCCATCAGCAGCCCCTCCATCGCTGGCCACAGTTGCACCACAAAACATGACTCTTTTTATGGCATCTCCAGTATTTTTAAAAATATCTGAATTATTCTCTCCCCCCCCTTCAGCCCTGGCTCTGGGCCCGGCCCCTCTCAGCCCCCCAGAGGATGACGGGGGGTTCACCCCTAACTGGATGGGGCATCAAGAGCATCAGCTGGGACCCCTCCAGTCCACAGACGAGACCCGACGGGAGATCCAACAGCTCCCCTCTGCCAGACCACCCGTAATGGACGATGAGGACGATGAGGAGCGTGAGTACAGAACTGAACAGTAACAATAAACACAACTGTATTTGTAAACAATCCCCATGTCGTTTTTCAAATCAGGGCGCGCGGCCGTCACCGGGCCAGAGACGCAATCTGAGGACTACCGATCCCGTCTTTGGGCAGTCCCAGATGTCCCGATTTTATAAAAAAATATATAAAAAAGATTGGCACAAAGTCTGCAATGCTGCTGTAATAATAATAATATGCCATTTAGCAGACGCTTTTATCCAAAGCGACTTACAGTCATGCGTGCATACATTTTTTTTGTGTATGGGTGGTCCCGGGGATCGAACCCACTACCTTGGCGTTACAAGCGCCGCGCTCTACCAGCTGAGCTACAGAGGACCACAGATTGTAAACTGTAGTGTGAGATGTGCAACGACACGTTGCCAGAGAAGAAGCCAGTGAGATGACGCTGTTTCGCGTCTCCCAGAATGTGTAGACTGGAGCAGGAGACTAGTCCCGGAATGTGTAGACTGGAGCAGGAGACTAGTCCCGGAATGTGTAGACTGGAGCAGGAGACTAGTCCCAGAATGTGTAGACTGGAGCAGGAGACTAGTCCCAGAATGTGTAGACTGGAGCAGGAGACTAGTCCCGGAATGTGTAGACTGGAGCAGGAGACTAGTCCCAGAATGTGTAGACTGGAGCAGGAGACTAGTCCCAGAATGTGTAGACTGGAGCAGGAGACTAGTCCCAGAATGTGTAGACTGGAGCAGGAGACTAGTCCCAGAATGTGTAGACTGGAGCAGGAGACTAGTCCCAGAATGTGTAGACTGGAGCAGGAGACTAGTCCCAGAATGTGTAGACTGGAGCAGGAGACTAGTATGTGTTTTGTATTTGCCTTTAACCGAACGGTCAAATCGTTACAGCTCTGAAGTTCACAAGCAATGTTATTCAATTAAAAATGTTGGCGAAAAATGTATACTCTATGGCAAAGCGTGAATGTCTGACTGAAAACTTTTGAGGCTGTTTTGAGCTACAGGCCGTTCTAGCGACGTTAAATCTAATCACATCAGAATCTCGTAGTCTGTGACCCCCGTCTGTGCCAGATCGTTTAGCCCACCACTACGTTGGCAAGACAAAAAAACTACATGAAAGACGGTCGATAAATGAGAGGCTCAGCGATGTTAGGATTTTGAAAGCCGTGTAGTTTGGTGAAAAATGTATACTCTATGGCACACAGTGAAATGTTTACTTCCAATGCGGAGAAAAATATAGAACTAATTATAACACGAGGAATAAATACACAATACCAGTACCAGTCGATGTGCATCGGTACCAGGTAATGGAGGTAGATATATATATATATATATATATATATATATATATATATATATATATATATATATATATATATATATACAGTGGCTAGGCAACAGGATAGATGGTGAACAGTATGTGATGAGTCGAGCAAAAAGGGTCAATGCAGATAGTCCGGGTAGCTTTGGTTAACTATTTAACAGTCTTATGGCTTGGGGGTAGAAGCTGTTCAGGGTCCTTTTGGTTCCAGACTTGGTGCATCGGTACCGCTTGCCGTGCGGTAGCAGAGGGAACACTATGACTAGGGTGACTGCAGTCTGACACCTGGATGGCAGGGAGCTCGGCCCCAGTGATTTACTGGGCCGTACGCACTACCCTCTGTAGCGCCTTGCGGTCGGATGCCGAGCAGTTGCCATACCAGGCGGTGATGCAGCCAGTCAAGGTGCTCTCGATGGTGCAGCTGTAGAACGTTTTGAGGACCTGAGGGCCCATGCCAAATGTGTCCCAGGGGGAAGAGGTGTTACTGTACTCTCTTCACGACTGTGTTGGTGTGTTTGGACCGTGATAATTCCTTAGTGATGTGGACACCTAGGAATTTGAAGCTCTCGACCACGATCAGCTCTTTGTCTTGCCGACGTTGAGGGAGAGGTTGTTGTCCTGGCAACACACTGCCAGCTCTCTGACCTCCTCCCTATAGGCTGTCTCATCGTCGTCGGTGATCAGGCCAACCACCGTCGTGTCGTCAGCAAAACTTAATGGTGGTGTTGGAGTCGTGCGTGGCCACTCAGTCGTGGGTGAACAGGGAGTACAGGAGGGGACTAAGCGCGTGTTGAAGATCAGTGTGGTGAATGTGTTGTTGCCTACCCTCACCACCTGGGGGCAGCCCGTTAAAGTCCAGGATCCATTTGCAGAGGGAGGTGTTCAGGGCCCTGAGCTTAGTGATGAGCTTGGAGGGCACTATGGTGTTGAACGCTGAGCTGTAGTCAATGAACAGCATTCTCACATACAGGGCCTTCAGAAAGTATTCACACCCATGGACTTTTTCAACATTCTGTTGTTAAAAAGTGGGATTAAAATGGATTGAATTGTAATTTGTTGTCAACGATCTACACAAAATACTCATATCAAAGTGGAAGAAAAATTCTAACATTTTGTAAAGATATTAATGAAAAATAAAACACTAATATATCTTGATTTACATAAGTATTCAAGCCTCTTAGTCAATACATGTTAGAATCACCTTGGGCGGCGATTACAGCTGTGAGTCTTTCTGGGTAAGTCTCTAAGAGCTTTCCACACCTGGATTGTGAAACATTAACCATTATTCTTTTAAAGATTCTTCAAGCTCTGTCAAGATGTTGGGGATCATTGCTAGACAGCAATTTTCAGGTCTTGCCATAGATTTCCAAGCAGATTTAAGTCAAACCTGGAACTCGGCCACTCAGGAACATTTTACTGTCTTCTTGGTAACCAACTCCAGTGTAGATTTGGCCTTGTGTTTTAGGTTATTGTCCTGCTGAAAGGTGAATTTATCTTCCAGTGTCTGGTGAAAAGCAGACTGAACCAGGTTTTCCTCTAGGATTTTCCCTGTGCTTAGCTCCATTCCGTTTATTTTTTATCCTGAAAAACTCCCCAGTCCTTAACAATTACAAGAATACCCATAACATGTTGCAGCCACCACTAGGCTTGAAAATATGGAGACATAACACTTTGTATTCAGGACAAAAAGTTAATTGCTTTGCCACATTTTTTGCAGTATTACTTTAGTGCCTAGTTGCAAACAGGATGCATGTTTTGGAATATTTTTATTCTGTACAGGCTTCCTTCTTTTCAATCTGTCATTTAGGTTAGTATTGTGGAGTAACTACAATGTTGTTGATCCATCCTCAGTTTTCTCCTATCACAGCAATTACACTCTGTAACTGTTTTAAAGTCACCATTGGCCTCATGGTAAAATCCCTGAGCGGTTTCCTTCCTCTCCTGCAACTGAGTTAGGAAAGGACGCCTCTATCTTTGTAGTGACTGGGTGTATTGATACACCATCCCAAGTGTAATTAATAACTTCCCCATGCTCAAAGGGATATTCAATGTCTGCCTTTAAAAAAACAAACATTTACCAATAGGTGCCATTCTTTGCGAGGCATTGGAAAACCTCCCTGGTCTTTGTGGTTGAATCTGTGTTTGACATTAATTGCTGGACTTAGGGATCTTACAGATAATTGTATGTGTGGGGTACAGAGATTATTGCACACAGAGTGAGTCCATGCAACTTGCAAAATGTTACTCCTGAACTTATTTAGGCTTGCCATAACAAAGGGCTTGAACACTTATTGATTCAAGACATTTCAGCTTTTCATTTTGAATTCATTTGTTGGCTGCTTTTCCTTCACTCTGCGGTCCAACTCATCCCAAACCATCTCAATTAGGTTGAGGTCGGGTGTTTGTGGAGGCCAGGTCATCTGATGAAGCACTCCATCACTCTCCTTGGTCAAATAGCCCTTACACAGCCTGGAGGTGTGTTGGGTCATGATAGTTCCACTAAGCCCAAACCAGATGGGATGGCGTATCGCTGCAGAATGCTGTGGTAGCCATGCTGGTTAAGTGTGCCTTGAATTCTAAATAAATCACAGACAGTGTCACCTGGAAAGCACCCCCACACCATCACACCTCCTCCTCCATACTTCACGGTGGGAAATACACATGCGGAGATCATCCGTTCACCTACTCTGCATCTCACAAAGACACGGCAGTTGGAATGAAAATTCTCCAATTTGGACCAAAGGACAGATTTCCACCGGTGTAATGGCCATTGCTTGTGTTTCTTGGCCCAAGCAGGTCTCTTCTTCTTATTGGTGTCCTTTAGTAGTGGTTTCTTTGCAGCAATTCGACCATGAAGGCCTGATTCACGCAGTCTCCTCTGAACAGTTGATGTTGAGTTGTCTGTTTTATTTATTTTTTTATTTTACC
>NC_140005.1:2883373-3017770 GCF_964263955.1 Coregonus lavaretus
AGGGAAGGGGAGGGGGGAAGAGTTGAGGAGAGGGAGCCGGGGGGGGGGGGGGGGGGGGGGTGGGGGGGAGAGTTGAGAAGAGGGAGCCGGGGGGGGGGGGGGGAGGGGGGGGGGGAGAGTTGAGGAGAGGGAGCCGGGGGGGGGGGGGGGGGCTGAAAAAGAGAGGGAGGGGATTACTGTAAATCCAACTATTCAATCTCTATGACTGCATCGTTGAGATGGGAGACTATTCAATCTCTATGACTGCATCGTTTGAGATGGGAGACTATTCAATCTCTATGACTGTATCGTTGAGATGGGAGACAGGATTGAGGGATGTTGATAAAAAGGGCAGTAAGTTATTGTTATAGGGGATAAGTTCTTGTTTGAGGGATGTTGATAAAAATGGCAGTAAGTTAATGTTATAGGTGATAAGTTCTTGTTTGAGGGATGTTGATAAAAAGGGCAGTAAGTTAATGTTATAGGTGATAAGTTCTTGTTTGAGGGATGTTGATAAAAGGGGCAGTAAGTTAATGTTATAGGTGATAAGTTCTTGTTTTTGTGCTCTGTTGTGTTTGTTGCACGGTATGGTATTGTAGATACCTTAACCCAATACCTAACGACCTCGTCAAGGGGTTGGATCTCTTGGCGTAATGTCTAATGTGTGGGTTGACAGTCACTCGACCAGGGTTCGAGTCCCGGTCGGAGCTACCCCCCCTGAATTCGCTACAGTATTAAGAGAAGCCTATAAATGTCTTCCTGTTTCTCCCCTCTATAGTTCCCAGAACCACCTGCTCCCTGCCCAAGGCAGCCGGCTCCTGCAGTGGCTGGACGGGCCGATACTTCTACGATGTCACCACCGCCAAGTGCTCACACTTCTGTACGGCGGCTGCCACGGCAACAACAACAACTTCCTGACCCGCGGAGACTGTCAGAGCAGATGCCCTGCGGCCAGACCAGCCAGACCAGCCACACCTACCAGCCCAGCCAACCAAGTAGCCAGCCAATCCAGCGAGTCAACCCAGCCAGCCAGGAACAGGCCATGACATGAGCAGGGTCTTTACAGTGCAGCGTGGCAGCTCAGTGGGCTCCACTGGAGGGCGCCAGGGGTCCAGCGCTGCAGACCACGCCCACAGGGCCAGGGTCCATGTCCGCCTCCGCCGCCCCGCCCCCTACGCCGTCCAGCAAACCACCCTGTAGCGAGGTAAGACCCTGAGGACCGACCAGCTAGGGGGGGCGCCACACCCAACCCTGCTGCCCCGCCCGCTGCCCCGCCCGCTGCCCCGCCCGCTGCCCCTCCCGCTGCCCCTCCCGCTGCCCCGCCCGCTGCCCCGCCCGCTGCCAATCACCTGGCTAGGTGACACTTCTTCCCTCAGAAGGAACCTGACATGACCAGTGGGAGACAAAGGAACTTAACACCCCACAGCCCAGAGACAGACTCACACACACACACACACACACACACACACACACACACACACACACACACACACACACACACACACACACACACACACACACACACACACACACACGCACAGTTTATACACTCTTCAAAGCAAACTATCACCTCACTATCACCTCACTATCTCCACACTATCACCACACTATCTCCACACTATCACCACACTATCTCCACACTATCACCACACTATCACCTCACTATCACCTCACTATCTCCACACTATCTCCACACTATCACCTCACTATCTCCTCACTATCTCCACACTATCTCCACACTATCACCTCACTATCACCACACTATCACCTCACTATCACCTCACTATCTCCACACTATCACCTCACTATTTACTCACTATCACCTCACTATCACCACACTTTCACCTCACTGTCGTTACCAGAGATACTTCTCTCACACGCAGCAACACACATGCTTGACCTTTAACCTTTGGTAACGATATTGGACAGTGCTTTATGCCTCTGTCTGTTTCCTCGTGTAGATTGGTGCCCTGCTACCCTCTGCTGTCTGCGGCTCATAGATATTAGTGTTCAATTAGTGTTTTAGTGTCTTAGTGCTTGCCTCCTTCCTGTGTCTTTGTTGTGTCTATGTGCTTCCTGTGATCCAATCAAACTAATATGACGTTATCGAATCAAACTAATATGATGTTATCCAATCAAACTAATATGATGTTATCCAATCAAACTAATAAAGAATCTGCTGTGACGCTCAACACATCCTCGTCTGTCGGTCTGTCTGTCCATCTGTCGGTCTATCTGTCCATCTGTCGGTCTGTCTGTCTTGCTCAGTAGTCTACATGCAGAGTGGTCTTTGATCCTCCTTGCCACATTAATCCAGTAACAATAACGATTAGGTTTTACACCTGGTCTAGTTTCACCTTAGTCTTAGTTAACCCTAACCCTTAGTCTTAGTTAACCCTAACCCTTAGTCTTAGTTGTGCACAACCCTCTGTAGACAAGCTGTTGACTAGATGAACTCATCTGCTGCTACTGGTGTGGTGCTGTGGTCTCATCGTGTGGTGCTGTGGTCTCATCGTGTGGTGGTGTGGTGCTGTGGTCTCATCGTGTGGTGGTGTGGTGCTGTGGTCTCATCGTGTGGTGCTGTGGTCTCATCGTGTGGTGCTGTGGTCTCATCGTGTGGTGCTGTGGTCTCATCGTGTGGTGCTGTGGTCTCATCGTGTGGTGGTGTGGTGTTGGGGTCACATCGTGTGGTGGTGTGGTGCTGTGGTCTCATCGTGTGGTGCTGTGGTCTCATCGTGTGGTGCTGTGGTCTCATCGTGTGGTGCTGTGGTCTCATCGTGTGGTGCTGTGGTCTCATCGTGTGGTGCTGTGGTCTCCTGTGTTCCTGTTACATGTGCCTCATCTGGACTCCTCTATCTCCAATAGAAATAGAATGTCACATTTCCATTTCTATGCTGTCTAGCTCTATGTGACTCGACTGAAGCCTGGACCAGGCTAAGCTTTATGCTTAACTTTGGTGACAGACTGCTGGACCCGCTATGCTGTTGCCAAAATGATCAAGCATAAAGTGACTTTCTCCATGTTCTCTCTTTATTTTCTTCATGTACATTTTCTTCCTTTCCCTCTCTCCTCTCTCCTTTCTCTTTCCATCTCCCCTCTCTCCCCTGTCCTCTCCTCTCTCCTCTCTCCTCTCTCCTCTCTCCTCTCTCCTCTCTCCTCTCCTCTCCCCCTCTCCCCTCTCTCCTCTCCTCTCTCCTCTCCTCTCCCCTCCCCTCTCTCTCCTCCCTCCTCTTCTCTCTCCTCTCCCCTCTTCCCTCTCCTCCCTCCTTTTCCCCTCTCCCCTCTCCCCTCTCCCCTCTCCCCTCTCCCCTCTCCCCTCTCCCCTCTGTCCTCCCTCCTTTTCCCCTCTCCCCTCTCTCCTCTCTCCTCTCTCTCCTCTCTCCTCTCTCCTCTCTCCTCTCTCCTCTCTCCCCTCTCCCCTCTCCCCTCTCCCCTCTCTCCTCTCCTCTGTCTCCCCTCTCCTCTCCTCTCCTCTCCTCTCCTCTCCTCTCCTCTCCTCTCCTCTCCTCTCCTCTCCTCTCCTCTCCTCTCCTCTCCTCTCCTCTCCTCTCCTCTCCTCTCCTCTCTCCCCTCTCCCCTCTCCCCTCTCCCCTCTCCCCTCTCTCCTCTCCTCTGTCTCCCCTCTCCTCTCCTCTCCTCTCCTCTCCTCTCCTCTCCTCTCCTCTCCTCTCCTCTCCTCTCCTCTCCTCTCCTCTCCTCTCCTCTCCTCTCCTCTCCTCTCCTCTCCTCTCCTCTCCTCTCCTCTCCTCTCCTCTCCTCTCCCCTCTCTCCTCTCCTCTCCTCTGTCCTCCCTCCTTTTCTCCTCTCCCCTCTCTCCTCTCTCCTCTCCCCTCTCTCCTCCCTCCTTTTCTCTTTTCTCTTTCCTACTCTCCTTTTCTCTTTCCCTCTGTCTTTTCTTTCTCTCTTTCTTTCCATGTCTTTCCCTTGTCCTCTCTTCCTCTTGTCCCACTCAAACCCCACCCCTCCTCCAGCCTGACTCAGCCAGGGGGGGTGAAGATCGACCAGTCCGACCCATCTACGGTGGAGGCTCTGGTGGGACAGACGGTGGTGCTACCCTGCAGAGTCTCTCCAGCTCCATCCTCCACCGTCATAGTGGAGTGGAGGCGGGATGGAGTCCCTCTCACTGCCTCTAGGTGAGCATATCAAGAAGCTGATTAAACAGCATGATCATTACACAGTTGCACCTTGTGCTGGGGACAATAAAAGGCCACTCTAAAATGTGCAGTTTTGTCACACAACACAATGCAACAAATGTCTCAGGTTTTGAGGGAGCGTGCAATTGGCTGTTGCTAGAGAATTTAATGTTCATTTCTATACCATAAGCCGCCTCCAACGTCGTTTTAGAGAATTTGGCAGTATGTCCAACCGGCCTCACAACCGCAGACCACGTGTAACCACGCCAGCCCAGGACCTCCCCAGACCACGTGTAACCACGCCAGCCCAGGACCTCCCCAGACCACGTGTAACCACGCCAGCCCAGGACCTCCCCAGACCACGTGTAACCACGCCAGCCCAGGACCTCCCCAGACCACGTGTAACCACGCCAGCCCAGGACCTCCACATCCGGCTTCTTCACCTGCGGGGTCGTCTGAGACCAGCCACCCAGACAGCTGATGAAACTGTGGGTTTGCCACAACAATAATAATTGCTGCACAAACTGTCAGAAACCGTCTCAGGGAAGCTCATCTGCGTGCTCGTCATCCTCACCAGGGTCTTGACCTGACTGCAGTTCGGCGTCATAACTGACTTCAGTGGGCAAACGCTCACCTTCGATGGCCACTGGCACGCTGGAGAAGTGTGCTCTTCACGGATGAATCCCGGTCGTGTGGGCGAGCGGTTTGCTCATGTCAACGTTGTGAACAGAGTGCGCCATGGTGGCGGTGGGGTTATGGTATGAGCAGGCATAAGAGATACCGTGACGAGATCCTGAGGCCCGTTGTCGTGCCATTCATCTGCCGCCATCACCTCATGTTTCAGCATGATAATGCACGGCCCCATGTCCCAAGGATCTGTACAAAATTCCTGGAAGCTGAAAATGTCCCAGTTCTTCCATGGCCTGCATACTCACTAGACATGTCACCCATTGATCATGTTTGGGATGCACTGGATCGACGTGTACGACAGCGTGTTCCAGTTCCCGCCAATATCCAGCAACTTCGCACAGCCATTGAAGAGGAGTGGGACAACATTCCACAGGCCACAATCAACAGCCTGATCAACTCTATGCGAAGGAGATTTTTCACGCTGCATGAGGCAAATGGTGGTCACACCAGATCCTGACTGGTTTTCTGATCAACGCCCCTACGTTTTTTTTTAAAGATATCTGTGACCAACAGATGCATATCTGTATTCCAGTCATGTGAAATCCATAGATTAGGGCTTATTTAATTTATTTCAATTGACTGATTTCCTTATATGAACTGTGTAACTCAGTAAAATCTTTGCAATTGTTGCATGTTGCGTTTATATTTTTTGTTCAGTTTACTGTATTATAAACTGGGTGGTTCGAGCCCTGAATGCTGATTGGCTGAAAGCTGTGGTATATCAGACCGTGTATACCACGGGTATGACAAAACATTTATTTTGACTCTTCCAATTACGTTGGTAACCAGTTTACAATAGCAATAAGGCACCTCGGGGGGGTTTGCGGTATATGGCCAATATATCACGGCTAACGGCTGCATCCGGGCAGAAGAACAGCCCTTAGCGGTGGCCAGATACCGCACTCCTTCAGGCCTTAATTGCTTAAATAATCTATTCTGTGTTCTGGGGTTATACTATATGCACTATATGCTGGGTATTTTAAGAGTGTGCAACTGTCAAATCCTTCCCCCAGGCATCATCCGCAGCCCAATGGTTCCCTTTTAGTTGGTCCTCTAACCAAGGCTGACTCTGGTTGGTTGCTCTGTGTGGCAACGCGTGACCGTGAGAGAGATCACCGCTACATATATCTGTCTGTCTCAGGTATGAAGAGACATGTCTGTCTGTGTGTTTGTTTTAACCATCCTTGTGGGGACCTTGAACCGAATCACTGTGTGTTTGTTTTAACCATCCTTGTGGGGACCTTGAACCGAATCACTGTGTGTTTGACAGAGGACTCCAGAGGGTCCCAGTTAGTACAGGACGGGACAGCAAGCCTCCTCCAGGATGGAGCAGACAGGACAGGAGTTAAACTGCCATCAGTACCTCAGCGCCAGCCCTCACCCAGGTAGGAGTCACACACACACACACCGACATACACACACACACACACACACACACACACACACACACACACACACACACACACACACACACAGTCCCATCCACCAACCCGTCCTCTCTGTGTGTGATGGTTCAGGTTCAGTATAGACCGATCAGGTTCGTCGTCTGTGGAGGGGAAAGCAGGACAGACGGTCAGACTAGCCTGTAAGATCATCCCAACCTCTGCCCTCTCCTCGGTCAGCATCCAGTGGACCAGAGGAGGACAGGCGCTCAACTCTCTCAGGTAGCCGTGCTGGTCCTGGGGTCAGAGCCATGGATTTAGAGATTGATTTAGAGATATATAAAAGAGATCTTAATACCTTTTTTAGCTTTTGTTTTTTCCGTTCAGTTTTTATTGTTATTATTTTGTTTTTTATCCTCTTGATGTTTGTTGTCTAGTAAATATTACAGTTTTTTATTTCCATTGTTTTTTATTAGTTTTGTTCCTGTGAAGCACATTGTGTTGCATTCTTGTCTGGAATGCGCTGTATAAATAAAGCTTGATTTGATTTGATTTAGAGAGTTGGGGCATTGAGGTTTCTGCATTATGATGCATTTTTACATGACACCACAACATTCTATGGCAGCCATGTTAAGCTCCCCATTAACATGAAACGGGGCATATTTAAACAAATGCTATGTCACGGAATGTCTAGAATTAGAGCGATATTCAACCTTCTAAAAGTTGTCCCAACTCTCAGGTTGTTCTATTAAACGCTTTATGTTCTACGTCAGGGTTAAACTACAGTCAGTCAGTTGCTCAGTTAGTTAGTGTTTTGTGGCCACAGCAAGACACGTCTTTCCTTTGAACTCTTAAAGCCAGAGTCTAAAGAGAAAATGTTGAGAACAACGTTGTTTGGATAAGTTGAAATCTATTGTCATAAAGGTGACTGTGATTGGTTGTTTCTGCCCCATGTGTAAATGTGATTGGTTGTTTCTGCCCCATGTGTAAATGTGATTGGTTGTTTCTGCCCCATGTGTAAATGTGATTGGTTGTTTCTGCCCCCATGTGTAAATGTGATTGGTTGTTTCTGCCCCCATGTGTAAATGTGATTGGTTGTTTCTGCCCCCATGTGTAAATGTGATTGGTTGTTTCTGCCCCCATGTGTAAATGTGATTGGTTGTTTCTGCCCCCATGTGTAAATGTGATTGGTTGTTTCTATGTAGACATGCACAGCATGCGGACGGCACCCTTGTGATTGGTCAGTTGACGTCAGCTGACTCAGGTGTCTACACCTGTACAGGCTCCACCCACAGCCAGCTGGAGCAAAGACAGCTCACGCTCAAAGTACAAGGTGATTGGCCCAGACACACCTGACTCGCACACACCTGTCTCACATACCTGACTGGGCCATACCTGTCTCCCATACCTGACTGGGCCATACCTGTCTCACATACCTGACTGGGCCATACCTGTCTCACATACCTTACTGGGCCATACCTGTCTCCCATACCTGACTGGGCCATACCTGTCTCCCATACCTGACTGGGCCATACCTGTCTCCCATACCTGACTGGGCCATACCTGTCTCACTGGTACACATCTGTCTTTCACACCTGTGTTACAAACATGACTTACTAGGACACACCTGTCTCACCTCTGTCACACCTGTCTCACCTCTCTTGTTGTTATTGTATTTATCTCTAAGGAGACCTGAGAATCACCATGGCCCCTAACAATGTGCAGGTGTCTCAGGGCAGCACAGCCCTGCTCCCCTGTGTGGTGTCTGGGGACAACGTCAACGTGGGCTGGTCCAGGTGAGATATGGAGCTGTGAATGGTTCTGCTTTCCATTGGAGCAGTGCCATAATACACCGTATGATGAACATAGAATTAGGTTGACCAGACCTTCATTAGTAGCTGAATATGTTGTAGCTTCTCAGGATAAATAGACCAAATGTGACAGTTTTCCCTTATCTAACTTATGTCTGCCTTCATCATTCCATCTCTCCATCTCTCCATCTCTCCATCTCTCCATCTCTCCATCCCTCCATCCCTCCATCTCTCCATCCCCATCCCCCCATCTCTCCATCCCTCCATCCCTCCATCCCTCTATCTCTCCATCCCCCCATCTCTCCATCCCTCTATCCCCCATCTCTCCATCCCCCCATCCCCCCGTCCCTCCATCTCTCCATCCCTCCGTCCCTCCATCCCTCCATCTCTCCATCCCTCCATCTCTCCATCCCCCCATCCCCCCGTCCCTCCATCTCTCCATCCCTCCATCTCTCCATCCCCCCATCCCCCCGTCCCTCCATCTCTCCATCCCTCCATCTCTCCATCCCCCCATCCCCCCGTCCCTCCATCTCTCCATCCCCCCGTCCCTCCATCTCTCCATCCCTCCATCTCTCCATCCCCCCATCCCCCCGTCCCTCCATCTCTCCATCCCTCCATCTCTCCATCCCCCCGTCCCTCCATCCCTCCATCTCTCCATCTCTCCCTCCGTCCCTCCATCTCTCCATCCCTCCATCTCTCCATCCCCCCATCCCCCCGTCCCTCCATCTCTCCATCCCTCCATCCCCCCATCCCCCCGTCCCTCCATCTCTCCATCCCCCCGTCCCTCCATCTCTCCATCCCTCCATCTCTCCATCCCCCCATCCCCCCGTCCCTCCATCTCTCCATCCCTCCATCTCTCCATCCCCCTGTCCCTCCATCCCTCCATCTCTCCATCTCTCCCTCCGTCCCTCCATCTCTCCATCCCTCCATCTCTCCATCCCCCCATCCCCCCGTCCCTCCATCTCTCCATCCCTCCATCTCTCCATCCCCCCATCCCCCCGTCCCTCCATCTCTCCATCCCCCCGTCCCTCCATCTCTCCATCCCTCCATCTCTCCATCCCCCCATCCCCCCATCCCCCCGTCCCTCCATCCCTCCATCTCTCCATCTCTCCCTCCATCCCTCCATCCCTCCATCCCTCCATCCCTCCATCTCTCCATCTCTCTCTCCCTCCGTCCCTCTATCCCTCCATCTCTCTCTCCCTCCGTCCCTCCGTCCCTCCATCCCTCCATCCCTCCATCTCTCCATCTCTCCCTCCATCCCTCCATCTCTCCATCCCCCCATCCCCCCGTCCCTCCATCCCTCCATCTCTCCATCCCTCCATCTCTCCATCCCCCCATCCCCCCGTCCCTCCATCCCTCCATCCCTCCATCTCTCTCTCCCTCCGTCCCTCCATCCCTCCATCCCCCCATCCCTCCGTCCCTCCGTCCCTCCTGTAGGAACGGTGTCCCTGTGCGACCAGATGGTGGGCGTGTTCAGATGTCATCCGATGGTAGTTTGATCTTGAATAACGTGCAGCCGGCAGATGAGGGTTCCTACACCTGTAACGCCTACACTGGAACATACTCCGTCAGCGCCACAGCTGAAGTACGCATCAACAAGGCCTCACAGCAAGGTAACTCACTGATGATGACCACTCTTTGCTTCAATCATCTAACCTCAACACAATCAATCAGTCTCAAACTGTCTAAAAGTCAATTCACAACATGTTCAACTTTCTCTCTCTCTCTCTCTCTTTTTTCTCTCTCTTTTTTTCTCTCTCTCTCTCTTTTTCTCTCTTTCCCCCCTCTCCCTCCCCCCCCCCTCTCTCTCTCTCTCTCTCCCCTCCCTCCCTCTCTCTCCCTCCCCCCCTCCCTCCCCCTCTCTCCCCCCCCCCCTCTCTCTCTCTCCCTCCCCCCCCCCCCCCTCCCCCTCTCTCTCCCCCTCCCTCCCTCTCTCTCCCCCTCCCTCCCTCCCTCCCCCCCCTCTCTCCCCCTCTCTCTCCCCCCCCCCCCCTCCCTCCCCCTCTCCCTCCCTCTCTCCCTCCCCCTCTCCCCCCTCCCCTCCCCCCCCCCCCCCCCCCCCCCCCCCCTCCCTCCCTCTCTCCCTGTAGAGCTGGATTCAGGTATTGGTGTGCCAGCAGTGTGTGTGGACCAGCCAGAGCTGGCTAACTGTGAGCTGATAGTGTATGCCCGTCTGTGTACAAGCCAGTACTACTCTAGTTTCTGCTGTGCCAGCTGTGCCAGACACGCCCGAGGAGAGGACAGGTATGGCCAGATAGGGTAAGGGCCAGGGGGGCAACGAGGTCATGGGCTGCTAGGGTAAGGGCCAGGGGGGGCAACGAGGTCATGGGCTGCTAGGGTATGGGCCAGGGGGCAAGGAGGGCAAGGAGGGCGAAATGGGGACCAGGGAGTCAGGGGGCAAGGAGGTCATGGGCTGCTAGGGTAAGGGCCAGGGGGCAAGGAGGTCATGGGCTGCTAGGGTATGGGCCAGGGGGCAAGGAGGGCAAGGAGGGCAAGGAGGGCGAAATGGGGACCAGGGAGTCAGGGGGCAAGGAGGGCCAGTGGACCAGGGGCAAAAGGGAGACCGGGGGCAAGGAGGGCCAGTGGACCAGGGGCAAAAGGGAGACCGGGGGCAAGGAGGGCCAGTGGACCAGGGGCAAAAGCCTGTGGGAGGGGAAGGGTCCTGGCTGGGGCCCTGTGGATAGACTGGTCCCAGATATGTTTGTGCTGTCTCAACTCTTATGGCTGTTGTGTTTGGCTTGACATCACAAACAGATCTGAGAACAGGCTATCGTGTGGAGGGCCTGGTGTTTAGTACCGGGATACAGAACTCTGAACTAAACTGCCAAACAGACTCCAACAGACCTTTCTATGAAAAGGGACTATCATCATGTTTCAATCATTCACTGTGTAAGAATCAAAGGGACTATCATCATGATTCAATCATTCATTGTGTAAGAATCAAAGGGACTATCATCATGATTCAATCATTAACTGTGTAAGAATCAAGGGGACTATCATCATGATTCAATCATTAACTGTGTAAGAATCAAGGGGACTATCATCATGATTCAATCATTAACTGTGTAAGAATCAAGGGGACTATCATCATGATTCAATCATTCACTGTGTAAGAATCAAGGGGACTATCATCATGATTCAATCATTCACTGTGTAAGAATCAAAGGGACTATCATCATGATTCAATCATTCACTGTGTAAGAATCAATCTGTTCAGAAAGAGCTGTATAATCGAGATCATGCTTTCGTTCAGGGAATGTACCATACTGTACAATCTATGTATCTACACTGAGTGAACAAAACATTAAGAACACCTTTATTATATATTGTGTTGCACCCCCCCCCCCCCCCCCCCATCTGAATACTTTCAGAAGGCTCTGTAATTAAGTTCTTCTTTCTCTCTCTCCCCCTCCCAGTTCTCCCCCCTTTACCTCACCCTAGCCAAGCTTAGCCCAACCTCCCATCATTGCCCTCTCTTAAGGAACACCTTATTAATATTGAGTTGCATCCCCGGGGCATGGACTCTACAAGGTGTCGAAAGCGTTCCACAGGGATGCTGGCCCATGTTGACTCCAATGCTTCCCACAGTTGTGTCAAGGTGGCTGGATGCTCTTTGGGTGGTGGACCGTTCTTGATACACACAGGAAACTGTTGAGCGTGAAAAACTCAGCAGCGTTGCAGTTCTTGACACAAACCAGTGTGCCTGGCACCTACTCCCATACCCCGTTCAAAGGCACTTAAATATTTTGTCTTGCCTATTCACCCTCTGAATGGCACACATACACAATCCATGTCTCAATTGTCGCAAGGCTTAAAAATCCTTCTTTAACCTGTCTCCTCCCCTTCATCTACACTGATTGAAGTGGATTTAACAGGTGACACCAGTAAGGGATCATAGCTCTCACCTGGATTCACCTGGTCAGTCTGTCAGGGAAAGTTCCTAATGTTTTGTACACTCAGTGCCTTCACATCCCTTGACATTTTCCACATTTTGTTGTGTTACAGACTCAATTTAAAATGAATTAAACTGAGATTTGTTTGTCACTGGTCTACACACAATACCCCATAATGTCAAAGTTGAATTATGTTTTTATTGTGTTTGGGAACATACTGTCGAAGAAGGACTGGTTGCTGTGGAGCTAAGAGGGACTGGTTGTTGTGGTGCTAAGAGCCCCCCCCCAAACACACACACACACATGCATCTGTGAGGTCAGGGTCCTTCTTGCCTTGTAGTCCGCTGTAGGTAGCTACTCTTTAAACTGAATCAATTCAACAGTCACTCCATTATTCTTCCACTGACATATTGTCTCCCCTACTGTACCAGATAAACCACTGTCTTCATCAGTGTTGCTGCTGTTTCATATTAACTCATTTCGTTAATTTTTGTTTTGCAAGAACACTTTTTTCATCATGTTTCATTCTACTGTTTGTAATTATTGTGATTTAATAAAAAAAAATCAGATTTTGATTAAATATTTTGTGTCTGAGTCTATGGGAACCTCTTGAACAATCCCGTTTTACTCTTACCCAAGTCCCTTCAATATAATCACAGGCTTGAAGAACTCAAGATTCTCTATAGGAAGCATTGGCAGGAAAGACCACAGGCCGTACCGCTCATAACCACTAGAGGTCAGGCTAAACCTGAGACTGGTGCTGACACTGGATCTGTTTCCTGTGTGTGTGTGAACACCCACCTTAGTGTGACTTTGAGATGGGGTTTTTAAACGTGGTGACACCTGTAGTTTCCACTTCTTCAGTCATTTGTACAGGAACCAGTCATGAAGTTGCCCAATCTTCTCTTCCTGCAGTGTAAATTTAACCCTCCAACAGATAACATAACACTAGTCCGTAAGGGTGATCGGGATCCTTAAGGTTATGTTTTAAAGTATTTGTATGCTGCCCAAATTAAATTACCTTTATAGTGCACTATTTCTGACCCCGCAGCACCCACAAGGTGATGGGGCCCACCAGCTATCTGGAGGTCGGCCCCCCATATAGCATATGACCACGCCATAAACCAAGGAATAAATATTTAGAATGACAGCTTTAAATGATTAGCTTTAAAACTGCACATTTTTCTCTGTCTCATGGGAAAATGTGTGGAATAGCAGGAAATCAACTGTTTTTTTCAGTTGCATTATTTGAACTTAAAATGTACATTTTGGGTGAATGTTATAAGAATTTTCAAAATACTTTCAATATTGTTAATTTCCATGTCAGCTCTATGCCTGGAAATGCCCTTGTCCGGAGCAAAGGATCCCAATTTCAAACTCTCCAAAAAAGTGTTTACAATTAAAAAACACTGGCAATAATGGATATTAACTGAACAATTATTTTATGCTGTTTCTTGCAATAGCCCTCTGTTACTTAAAATATCTCAAAACTGTGATTCCTAGGAGATGTGTCAGGAGATTTGGTCAACTCCGTCAGATTTATAGATTGCAAAATAGTTGGGAAGAGAGTTTCGATGTACCGATTCCATGGCACGTGGTTTATGAACTGATACACAAAACGACGCTGGACTCAAAACTTAAGAGTTTTTCAATTTAAATTATAATACAAAATTATTTCAACCAATAGAATGTTATTTATATGGGAGATACAACCATTCCAGCTCTGCAGATTTTGCTGTGAAGAGACAGAATAATTCGATCATTTGTTTTGGTACTGTCCATATGTAGCTTGTTTTTGGTCACAGGTCCAGGAATGGCTAAAGGATTGCAATATTTACCTGGAGCTAACCCTGCAGATAGCACTACTGGGTGATCTGAAAAGTCACAGTCAATCGATCAATAATATCCCTCGGCAGGGATGTAGCTCAGTTGATAGAGCATGGCGTTTGCAACGCCAGGGTTGTGGGTTCGATTCCCACGGGGGGCCAGTATAAAAAAAAATATGTATTCACTAACTGTAAGTCGCTCTGGATAAGAGTGTCTACTAAAATGTAAATATTAATACTCTTATCAAAAATGTTCATCTTTAATGTAGAATATATGAGAATAGAAATGTTCAGAACTTTTGTGAAACATCACAGTTGAAAAATATATGGCAAATAGAAATCAAAACTGGAGGGTGTTCAGAGATAGATGGGAGGGGTTGAGTGGAGCTGACGGGTGGGACTAAAAACAAACAGAAGATAACTCATGTAAAATATACTGTGTCTGTAAAATGTATGTAGTATGTATAAGCTGGAAGTAGAAGCCTAAGTGTTGTTGTCCATTAGTTTACTCCAATTAGGGGAGGGGTGGTAGGGTTAGGAAAAAATAATAAAGGAAACTATATTTAAAAATATACATATTTTATGTATTTACAAAGAAATATATGGGGAATTGGAAGTGATGCACACAATTACATTGATGGAAGCCACAATCTATCTGCAATATTAAAGCTGATCTACCCCCTATTTTCTTTTAAATAAAATAATAAAAAATAAAAAATAAACTGTCAGATTGGTCTAAAATCCTAAATGAATCAGGCATGAGCAGGGTCAGCTACACCATTTACATTTTTACATTTACGTCATTTAGCAGACGCTCTTATCCAGAGCGACTTACAAATTGGTGCATTCACCCTATAGCCAGTGGGATAACCACTTTACAATTATTATAAAAAAAAATTTGGGGGGGGGGGGGGGGGGTAGAAGGATTACTTTATCCTATCCCAGGTATTCCTTAAAGAGGTGGGGTTTCAAATGTCTCCGGAAGGTGGTGAGTGACTCCGCTGTCCTGGCGTCGTGAGGGAGCTTGTTCCACCATTGGGGTGCCAGAGCAGCGAACCCTTTATTCATGTCCTCATTACATGTAGTGAAACAAGGCCATTCATGGTCTGGAACGTTCTCTACTGTTGATATATTTAAACAAACAATATTGAAATCACCACAGTCACAACCATAAACTGTCAACTCCATCTGCCTGATAGATTAGATGTAACATATTGAACCAAAATTCATATTATATCTAATTAGGTTTTAGAGTCATAAATCAACTGAGGAGAAATTACATTTGAATGAAGAAGAAAAATTAAATTTTTGTAAACAACTCAGTAAAACATCAACGTCGTCAGATTTTTGTCTAACGTCAACTCCGGCAGAGTGCTGAAAGATCTGATAGAATGGTTATGTTTTTATTGGGGATTTTGAAATGAATCATTTTCCATATTTTATAAATGTTTGTATTGAACTTTTATTTTGAGGCAACAATATGTCTGTTTTGAGTATCTGTTGTCAACTCCGTCAGTGGCTCGTCAACCGTCACTGATGGAGTCAATCTTTTTTTGGTCAATATTATGAGAAAATATTTGAATCACTGTTCTACAACATATGCTTAAACAATTAAAATATTTGCTGTGCTAGACCTAAGGGATAATGTTTGCTTTATAAATGCTAAAGAAATTAGCCTTGGAGATAATAGTGCTATAAAACAAAACAAAAATAATTTTTGAGTGTTTTTATTACAGATTTTAATAATCTAATGTTAGAATTAAACAATCAATATAGAAAGGTTATGTTTTTATTGGGGATTTTGAAATGAATCATTTTCCATATTTTATAAATGTTTGTATTGAACTTTTATTTTGAGGCAACAATATGTCTGTTTTGCGTATCTGTTGTCAACTCCGTTAGAATTAAACAATCAAGGCCTTTAAATGTAAAAATGAAATGATGAAAATAATATAATATTTGTCTTAATATTAACAAAATGTTACATATAGATATTTGATAGACCAAAGTATCAGCTATCACACCATGTAAATAAATTAAATAAATAAATAAATAACATGCTATATAATATAATAAGCCATTTAGCAGACGCTTTTATCCAAAGCGACTTACAGTCATGTGCGCATACATTTTTAAGTATGGGTGGTCCCGGGGATCGAACCCACTACCCTGGCGTTACAAGCACCGTGCTCTACCAATTGAGCTACAGAGGATCAACCGCCTAATTTTTTTAACAACATTCTCATAAAATCCAACTAAAATGATTTATGTTGTCTGATGGAGTCGCCATAAATCATTTTAGTTGGAATTTATGAAAATGTTGTAAAAAATGTGACTGTTGTTCCTTTACATGGTGTGATAGGCCAAAGTATCAGCTATCAAATTAATAACATTTTGTTAATATTATAATAATATAATATGCCATTTAGCAGACGCTTTTATCCAAAGCGAATTACAGTCATGCGTGCATACATTTTTGTGTATGGGTGGTTCCCGGGGATCGAACCCACTACCTTGGCGTTACAAGCGCCGTGCTCTACCAGCTGAGCTACAGAGGACCATATTAAGACAAATATTTGTGGGAAGAAAGTTGAGATTGTCCTGTCTTTTCAACAATCCCTGAGCTCTAAAACAGCAATATTTCCCCTCAGCCTCTTGGCAAAATGTGTAAAATAGCATGAGATTAGCTACAATACTAGAGAGTCTGGTGGTGATCCTGGAGTCAAATGGAGTGAGTTTTGTCAATATTCTGCAACACATGCTTAAACAATTTGTAAGTATTTGCTGTGCTAGACGTAAGGGATAATGTTTGCTTTATAAATGTTGTTTTATGTTGTAAATCTAGAAAAACATGCCAAAATGCTAAAGAAATGAACCTTGGACCACTGTCAATGGCCTTTTGGGCCATCATGAAATAGCATGTTGAGATGTGCTGCTGCTATTTACACTGAGTTGATTATAGGAATCATTTTCTTCTACACTTTCCAAGCCAACAGATTGCATAATGACCATCGCTATAACAGTCATCAGAGCTGGAAACGCTATTTCCCCAGTGACTCACAGTAACAGTACTGGAGATATATGAGTCTTGGAAACTCCTTTATTTCAGAACAGTATAGGGAGTGCTATATAATGTAGAATTACATTCATAGAACATAGAAACATCACACAGGTGAGATAGTGAACAGTATATGCATTGTATGGTACTAAAGAAGAAAGGCTACACTACTTGTCATTTCTTTGCACCAGATTCAACAGAAACAGCTGTTTGTAACTGTGACAACATCTGTGACACAGAAAGAAATGGAACATTCTCGGGCGTCAAACCCTCTGTGACAAACGGTTGTGTTTGCAGAGACCTGAGCAGAGGAGAGGGGTGGATTGGGTTGTGGTGAGAGGGAAGGTCACATGTTTGGTGTTTCTCATCATCCTGCTGTGCTTCAGCGCTCAGGGTGTTCTCTCTCTCTCTCTCTCTCTCTCTCTCTCTCTCTCTCTCTCTCTCTCTCTCTCTCTCTCTCTTACCACATCCTCTCCTCAGCTGCCTCTCTCTCTCTCTCTCTCTCTCACCACATCCTCTCCTCGGCTGTCTCTCTCTCTCTCTCTCTCTCACCACATCCTCTCATCGGCTGTTTCTCTCTCTCTCTCTCTCCACCTCCACCCCCCACAGAGCTGCAGGCCTCCAGGGCTCAGTTTCACCCCAACCACTAACACAACACCCCCACTATAATATAATAATATAATGTGCCATTTAGCAGACGCTTTTATCCAAAGCGACTTACAGTCATGCGTGCATACATTTTTTTTTTTTTGTGTATGGGTGGTCCCGGGGATCGAACCCATTACCTTGGCGTTACAAGCGCCGTGCTCTACCAAAAAAAATATGCAACTTCCTGTCACCCTGCTGTTCATCCATTGCCCACCCACTCGCATCATATTATGTGCCTTTTGCAACAAGTAGCAGTCAAATATAATAATTTACGGTGCAGCCATTAGGTTATTCTTATTGTTCAACATGATTTCAGACATCAACTCAAAGTTTTGAACTGTTATGAATGTAGATACATACTCAGAGCAGAAAGATAAGGTCTGACCCAGATGAACCCACATACAGTGGCATAGTATTGGTTACCATAGTAATACCATAGTATTGGTTACCATAGTAATACCATAGTATTGGTTACCATAGTAATACCATAGTATTGGTTACCATAGTAATACCAACCCACATACATTGCCTTCAGAAAGTATTCACACCCTTTGGCTTTTTCCACATTTTGTTGTGTTACAGCCTGATTTTAAAATAGATTAAATTGAGATTTTGTTTCACTGGCCTACACACAATACCCCATAATGTCAAAGTGGAATTATGTTTAAAGGAAACCGCTCAGGGATTTCACCATGAGGCCAATGGTGACTTTAAAACAGTTACAGAGTGTAATTGCTGTGATAGGAGGAAACTGAGGATGGATCAACAACATTGTAGTTACTCCACAATACTAACCTAATTGACAGAGTGAAAAGAAGGAAGACTGTACAGAATAAAAATGCATCCTGTTTGCAACAAGCCACTAAAGTAAAACTGCCAAAAATGTGGCAAAGAAATTAACTTTATGTCCTGAATACAAAGTGTTATGTTTCGGACAAATCCAACACAACACATCACTGAGTACCACTCTTCATATTTTCAAGCATGATGGTGGCTGCATCATGTTATGGGTATGCTTGTCATCGGCAAGGACTAGGGAGTTTTGTAGGATAAAAATAAACTGAATAGAGCTAAGCACAGGCAAAATCCTAGAGGAAAACCTGGTTCAGTCTGCTTTCCAACAGACACTGGGAGACAAATTCACCTTTCAGCAGGACAATAACCTAAAACACAAGGCCAAATATACACTGTAGTTGCTTACCAAGACGACATTAAATGTTCCTAAGTGGCCTAGTTACAGTTTTGACTTAAATTGGCATGAAAATCTATGGCAAGAGTGATTCACAACCAACTTTGACAGAGCTTGAAGAATTTAAAAAAGAATAATGGGCAAATGTTGCACAATCCAGGTGTGGAAAGATCTTAGAGACTTACCCAGAAAGACTCCCCGCCAAAGGTGATTCTAACATGTATTGACTCATGGGTGTGAATACTCATGTAAATTAGATAATTCTGTATTTCATTTACAATACATTTGCACAAATTTCTAAAAACATGTTTTCACTTTGTCGTTATGGGGTACTGTGTGTAAAAAAAATATATATTTAATCCATTTTGAATTCAGGCTGTAACAACACAATTTGGAATAATAATGAATACTTTCTGAAGGCACTGTATAACTATTCCAATGTGAGCGTAGGTATGCCTGAGACCATGATGCACTGCAGCGCTGCAGAGTGTCATGGAAACTTCCTCTCTGTGTGGGCAGGAAGCAGGATGCTGTGGTGTTTCTCAGAAACAGGCGTGATACACACATCAGAATGAAAACACCACAATATACTCCCTTGATGGAAAGAAGACAAGCTACATTTGAAATCGAGACTCTAGAGAGTTTCTGCTCCCGAAGAGCACAAACATCTCAAATCAAATCAAATCAAATCTTATTTGCCACATGCGCCGAATACAACAGGTGTAGACCTTACAGTGAAATGATGACTTACAATCTATCTACCATGTCTTGTGTTTATTTCAAGTGAAGTTATATCCGGTATCTGGGGTAATCTCACAAACAGTGTATCATGTTCGGTAATCACCCACATGCTGGTGGGATTGTAAAAAAGGATTGCGTGCTGTTATAAGTAAAAAGAGCTTGATAATGACTCTGTATTTGATTTCTGAAATGAGCTCTTTGAGGGAAATGTTTGAGTCTTCACCTTCACGTCAGTCATAATGAGGCACTCAAGGTTTCAACATTACTAACTTCTCTTAGGTGAAAATAAGTTTCAGACAAAACATTCACATTTCCACCTTTATTATTGAGTAACAAGTGAGTATATAGTAACAATCGATGATCGAAATCCTCCAAATGTATTTTAGAAAGCTCTTTTTTACTATAGCAGTTGTCACAAAGTGCTAAAGGAAAGTGTTTACTGATAACGCAGGCTGATAAAATGACCCTTGAGCAGAATTATGATATATGCACATTATTGAAGGTGTTATTCAGAAGTGAAAACATTGACATTGGAAAGCAACATGTATTTATACTGTACACACTATGCTGTAATTCCTGCAACAAACATAATGCAAGAATGAACATAAACGTTGTTTTCGTAAGTTAATGGATAATTGTATTTTTTTGTCACACTTAACTCATATACACTGAGTGTACAAAACATTATGAAACCCTGCTCTTCCCATGACAGTGACTGACCAGGTGAATCCAGGTGAAAGCTATGATCCCTTACTGGTGTCACTTGTTAAATCCACTTCAATCAGTGTAGATGAAGGGGAGGAGACAGGTTGAAGAAGGATTTTTAAGCCTTGAGATAATTGAGACGGATTGTGTGTGTGCCACTCAGAGGGTGAATGGGCAAGACAAAAGATTGAAGTGCCTTTGAATGGGATATGGTAGTAGGTGTACAGGTTTGTGTCAAGAACTGCAACGCTGCTGGGTTTTTCACGCTCAACAGTTTCCCGTGTGTATCAAGAATTGTCCACCACCCAAAGAGCATCCAGCCAACTTGACAACTGTGGGAAGCATTGGAGTCAACATGGGCCAGCATCCCTGTGGAACGCTTTCGACACCTTGTAGAGTCCATGCCCTGACGAATTGAGGCTGTTCTGAGGGCAAAAGGGGGGGGGGGGGGGGTTGCAACTCAATATTAGGAAGGCATTCTTAATGTTTTGTACACTGTGCAAACATTAATTGCAAGACTATGTTTATTGGAGATTATAAAAAACATCCTCACATGTATAGTAACTGACAGATAATAGACAGCACACCGTACATTGTGTAATCACATGAAAGACATGGGTATGTGCTTTGTCCCAAATGGCTCCCTATTCCCTATATAGTGCACTACTTTTCACCAGAGCCTTATGCGCACACATGACGACCTCCAGTCCACTGAGCTCAGCTTCCACGGGTGGCTGGGTCTCGGTCAGTGATCAATTACATCTGTTTATCTGAGGAGAGCTGAATGAGACACAGAGATACAGGTTAAAGACAGTATGCTGCCATTTTAGAAACGTTATTAGCACAAAGCTAGCCTGGTTCCGGATCTGTTTGTGCTGTCCTGCCAACTCCTACAGTGTGTCATTGTCACGCCGACCATAAGAGTTGGCAAGACAGCACAAAAATATCTGGGACTCATCTAAGCACAAGACATAGACTGATGAAGAGAGAGAGGGGGGTGAGTGGATGTCCCTCATCATAGTTGCAGTGAACTCACCTGAAGCTTCCAGATCAGAACCATGACGACCAGTCCATAGAACGTACTCTTAGCGATGAAGACGCTGTAGGCCAGCTTGGCAATCAGGGTGCTGTTCACGTAGTACTCTGCAAGGAAAATAATACATTTAAATGACCTTGATTAAGAGGGCGTCAGGTAATATCGTTCCGCGGATTACACATGATTAAATGTGATAGTATTGTAAACAGTATTAACTATAGGTTATATGTGTACCATGTATTTGTCACGAACAATAAGTCGCTCAGTCTAGAATGGGAAAATGTACCTGCTGTCATCCCACCCTCACCACCTGGACCTGAAAGAAACAAAGGAGTGTTTTAGATGACACAGGCTAGTGTACATCATAGTTCTACACAGGCTAGTGTACATCATAGTTCTACACAGGCTAGTGTACATCATAGAGCTACACAGGCTAGTGTACATCATAGAGCTACACAGGCTAGTGTACATCATAGAGCTACACAGGCTAGTGTACATCATAGAGCTACACAGGCTAGTGTACATCATAGAGCTACACAGGCTAGTGTACATCATAGAGCTACACAGGCTAGTGTACATCATAGAGCTACACAGGCTAGTGTACATCATAGTTCTACACAGGCTAGTGTACATCATAGTTCTACACAGGCTAGTGTACATCATAGAGCTACACAGGCTAGTGTACATCATAGTTCTACACAGGCTAGTGTACATCCTAGTTCTACACAGGCTAGTGTACATCATAGTTCTACACAGGCTAGTGTACATCATAGAGCTACACAGGCTAGTGTACATCATAGTTCTACACAGGCTAGTGTACATCATAGTTCTACACAGGCTAGTGTACATCATAGTTCTACACAGGCTAGTGTACATCATAGTTCTACACAGGCTAGTGTACATCATAGAGCTACACAGGCTAGTGTACATCATAGTTCTACACAGGCTAGTGTACATCATAGAGCTACACAGGCTAGTGTACATCATAGTTCTACACAGGCTAGTGTACATCATAGTTCTACACAGGCTAGTGTACATCATAGTTCTACACAGGCTAGTGTACATCATAGAGCTACACAGGCTAGTGTACATCATAGAGCTACACAGGCTAGTGTACATCATAGTTCTACACAGGCTAGTGTACATCATAGTTCTACACAGGCTAGTGTACATCATAGTTCTACACAGGCTAGTGTACATCATAGTTCTACACAGGCTAGTGTACATCATAGAGCTACACAGGCTAGTGTACATCATAGTTCTACACAGGCTAGTGTACATCATAGAGCTACACAGGCTAGTGTATATCATAGAGCTACACAGGCTAGTGTACATCATAGTTCTACACAGGCTAGTGTACATCATAGAGCTACACAGGCTAGTGTACATCATAGTTCTACACAGGCTAGTGTACATCATAGTTCTACACAGGCTAGTGTACATCATAGTTCTACACAGGCTAGTGTACATCATAGAGCTACACAGGCTAGTGTACATCATAGTTCTACATAGTCCAATGCTACAGAGAAGCGTACTACTTGACTAACCACTTCACTAGAAAATGCCAAAAAAAAGAGAATCATACTATTGTAGTTCAACGAAACCTGTTTCTTCTCATAAACAAAGACAAGAGTTTTAGTTCATAATTTGGCAATACCTTCTTCTCCGTTAATGTGATCTGTCTTCTCTATGTAAACGGTCCAATTGAAGAACTGGACGATGCAGGTGAATTTGTTGGAGGGCTTGTTCCAGTCCTTGGCTGGGACTCTCAGTCTGCTGGTGATACTGTAGAATATCCCACCTTTATCCCTCAAGGCCTTGTTGTCGGTCCCCACTCCATCAGTGATGGCGCCTCCATTAAACTGCCAGGACACAGTGACATGGTCGGGGTAGAAGTCGGTGGCCACACACACCAGAGTCTTCTTCTTCTTCTTGTTTCTAGCCTCACACTCCTTCGTGGAGGGTGGAAGGACTTTCACTGTGGGTTCTTTGACAGGGATGTTTGGGTCTGCAGGGAGGAAATAAAAGAAGGTTTAACCTTTAACAATCAATCAATGGCTCTGTTGGTTGTTGACATCACACCTGAACCATACATAAATGCCACCTATAAAATGGTCCTGTCTTTCTCCTTCTATAAACTGGTCCTGTCTTTCTCCTTCTATAAACTGGTCCTGTCTTTCTCCTTCTATAAACTGGTCCTGTCTTTCTCCTTCTATAAACTGGTCCTGTCTTTCTCCTTCTATAAACTGGTCCTGTCTTTCTCCTTCTATAAACTGGTCCTGTCTTTCTCCTTCTATAAACTGGTCCTGTCTTTCTCATTCTATAAACTGGTCCTGTCTTTCTCCTTCTATAAACTGGTCCTGTCTTTCTCCTTCTATAAACTGGTCCTGTCTTTCTCATTCTATAAACTGGTCCTGTCTTTCTCCTTCTATAAACTGGTCCTGTCTTTCTCATTCTATAAACTGGTCCTGTCTTTCTCATTCTATAAACTGGTCCTGTCTTTCTCCTTCTATAAACTGGTCCTGTCTTTCTCCTTCTATAAACTGGTCCTGTCTTTCTCCTTCTATAAACTGGTCCTGTCTTTCTCCTTCTATAAACTGGTCCTGTCTTTCTCATTCTATAAAATGGTCCTGTCTTTCTCCTTCTATAAACTGGTCCTGTCTTTCTCCTTCTATAATCTGGTCCTGTCTTTCTCCTTCTATAAACTGGTCCTGTCTTTCTCATTCTTGACAGTAAAGTCAAGGCAACATGAACCACCAAATTCTGTGTCCAGACAAGCACATAATAACACAGCATTTCATTCAGCAGCTCAGAGTGAACCACTTTGTGACCAGCTGCCAAAGGCATTGTCAAGACCGTAGAACATGAAAGCTGTAACATGTGATTATCACAGTATTTTTACAGCACTCTTACGGTATCCTTACCCAGAACTGTTAGCTTCGTTCCCTCTCCAAAGTAGGCAGCATACCCACCAGAGCACACCACATACTCACAGACAGAAAACCAGGCTGATGCTAGCTAGCAAGTACTGTATTTCAAAGGGGGTAATTCTGTATTTGCTGTAGTTTGTCTTTAGCAAAGGGGGTAATACTGTATTTCAAAGCATGTTTATGTCGACAGAGCTGAACTCACTTTCTCCGTTGGCTCTATTCACGGGACTGAAACAAACCTATGTATTTTCCCCTCCTGAATATTTGCACGCTCAACTAATGTACCAAAGCGATCAACTAGAATTCAATCCATTATTACAAATGATTTCAATATTGTGTATAAATACTTTAAAGAGGCGAATCTCTTACCTAGAACAGTGAGTCTGGTTCCTGGACCAAACTCTGCCTTATCCGTGTTCCACAGAGAGACAGCATACTACACACGACAGGCTCTGGATCATGACCCAGTTCTGCCACAGTTCTACTACTTTCCTTGGTCTGAACTATTAAATGGTTTCTTCAAACTGATGTAACACCATATAGATTCATGCAAACCAACGTCTCGGGAGGAGGATTTTCAACATTCTTTTACACGTATCTATCAAAAAAAATAGATCTGGTTCACACGTGTTTAGAAATAAGCCAAAGTCTCTGTCATGAACAGAGACATCTCTATATGGGTCGTACATCTATAAGCGTCTATGCACATTTAATCATCAGGTTTCTCAGCCAGAAGTGTGAGTTTGGTGCCGCTGCTGAGGTATGCCTGGTTGTAGTTGACGCTGGTACTCGGCTACAGAAAGATCCCTCCTGTCACCACTCTGGCAGAGTCTGGCTAAATACACCCTAATGTGCTGCTGTTACAATGGTTTTGGTGCTATTCTATGAAACATTTCTACATCACGAGATAAATGACACCTACAGCATCAGATCAAATCATCATCGTTGTTTTTTTTGCCTTACCTTAGACGGTTGTTTTTTGCCTTACCTTAGACTGTTGTTTTTTGCCTTACCTTAGACTGTTGTTTTTTGCCTTTCCTTAGACTGTTGTTTTTTGCCTTTCCTTAGACTGTTGTTTTTTGCCTTTCCTTAGACTGTTGTTTTTTGCCTTACCTTAGACTGTTGTTTTTTGCCTTTCCTTAGACTGTTGTTTTTTGTATTTTTTCTTCTTTAGGAGGTAGATCAGCTTTAATATTGTAGATGGATTGTAACTTCCATCAATGTAATTGTCTGCATCACTTTCAATCCCCCATATGTTTTTTTTCTCTCACATATATATATATATATACATACATATCCTTTAAAAATATATATATTTCCCTTTATTACTTTCCAACCCCACCACCCCTTCCCTAATTGGAGTAAACTAGTGAACAACAATGCTTAGGCCTCTACTTCCAGCTTATACATACTATATACATTTTATGGACACAGTCAATAATTATATTTTGTTTGTTTTTACTCCTGAACTTCCTCCGATCATTTTCGCATGTCTTACACTAGTTATCTTGTTGTACCTTAGACTGTTCCGTCTTGTTCTATTGCCATAGTAAGCCTGTGTGTTGAATCTCACCGCTCCTAACAGAGCTGATAACTAGAACCATGGGATCTGTAGACTGGGTCTGGGCATGGAGCCAGACCACTTTATACCTCAATACCATGTTAGGGGAACAGAACTGATGCTTTTACTGCCATCCAGTTACATTAAAATATACTCTCTTAGTTAAAAAAACAAACAGATTAAGATGTATAGTAAAATTATATGGTTTTATGTTGCAGAATATTTTACGTTTTGTCCATGCTATTCCCTTATGTACATTTGTACTAACATTCGGTAGTAGATTTTCTTACCTAAAACGGTGAGTTTGGTGCCGGCTCCAAAGTATGCTTCCGAGTATGAACACAGAGCGACGAGGCTGTATCATAAAGTATCCAGCTCTGACTGGGACTCTGGACTTTCTCAACCTTTGTTACTCTGTTACAAGGACATTCAAATACTCTTCACAGTAACTCAGATACAGGTATCATCTAAATCATAACCAAATACATTATTTTGACTATTTTTCTATTGAAATATAAGTCCTTTCCACCTACAGCAGTCATTAGGACACATTTCATGCCACATAAGATCAACTAAACACTGTAACCTACAGATTCTAGAATACCAACCACACACTGTAACCTACAGATTCTAGAATACCAACCACACACTGTAACCTACAGATTCTAGAATACCAACCACACACTGTAACCTACAGATTCTAGAATACCAACCACACACTGTAACCTACAGATTCTAGAATACCAGCCACACACTGTAACCTACAGATTCTAGAATACCAACCACACACTGTAACCTACAGATTCTAGAATACCAGCCACACACTGTAACCTACAGATTCTAGAATACCAGCCACACACTGTAACCTACAGATTCTAGAATACCAGCCACACACTGTAACCTACAGATTCTAGAATACCAGCCACACACTGTAACCTACAGATTCTAGAATACCAACCACACACTGTAACCTACAGATTCTAGAATACCAGCCACACACTGTAACCTACAGATTCTAGAATACCAGCCACACACTGTAACCTACAGATTCTAGAATACCAGCCACACACTGTAACCTACAGATTCTAGAATACCAACCACACACTGTAACCTACAGATTCTAGAATACCAACCACACACTGTAACCTACAGATTCTAGAATACCAACTAAACACTGTAACCTACAGATTCTAGAATACCAGCCACACACTGTAACCTACAGATTCTAGAATACCAACCACACACTGTAACCTACAGATTCTAGAATACCAGCCACACACTGTAACCTACAGATTCTAGAATACCAGCCACACACTGTAACCTACAGATTCTAGAATACCAACCACACACTGTAACCTACAGATTCTAGAATACCAACCACACACTGTAACCTACAGATTCTAGAATACCAACCACACACTGTAACCTACAGATTCTAGAATACCAGCCACACACTGTAACCTACAGATTCTAGAATACCAACCACACACTGTAACCTACAGATTCTAGAATACCAGCCACACACTGTAACCTACAGATTCTAGAATACCAGCCACACACTGTAACCTACAGATTCTAGAATACCAACCACACACTGTAACCTACAGATTCTAGAATACCAGCCACACACTGTAACCTACAGATTCTAGAATACCAACCACACACTGTAACCTACAGATTCTAGAATACCAGCCACACACTGTAACCTACAGATTCTAGAATACCAACTAAACACTGTAACCTACAGATTCTAGAATACCAGCCACACACTGTAACCTACAGATTCTAGAATACCAACTAAACACTGTAACCTACAGATTCTAGAATACCAGCCACACACTGTAACCTACAGATTCTAGAATACCAACTAAACACTGTAACCTACAGATTCTAGAATACCAGCCACACACTGTAACCTACAGATTCTAGAATACCAGCCACACACTGTAACCTACAGATTCTAGAATACCAGCCACACACTGTAACCTACAGATTCTAGAATACCAACCACACACTGTAACCTACAGATTCTAGAATACCAGCCACACACTGTAACCTACAGATTCTAGAATACCAACCACACACTGTAACCTACAGATTCTAGAATACCAGCCACACACTGTAACCTACAGATTCTAGAATACCAGCCACACACTGTAACCTACAGATTCTAGAATACCAGCCACACACTGTAACCTACAGATTCTAGAATACCAACTAAACACTGTAACCTACAGATTCTAGAATACCAGCCACACACTGTAACCTACAGATTCTAGAATACCAACTAAACACTGTAACCTACAGATTCTAGAATACCAGCCACACACTGTAACCTACAGATTCTAGAATACCAGCCACACACTGTAACCTACAGATTCTAGAATACCAGCCACACACTGTAACCTACAGATTCTAGAATACCAACCACACACTGTAACCTACAGATTCTAGAATACCAGCCACACACTGTAACCTACAGATTCTAGAATACCAACCACACACTGTAACCTACAGATTCTAGAATACCAGCCACACACTGTAACCTACAGATTCTAGAATACCAGCCACACACTGTAACCTACAGATTCTAGAATACCAGCCACACACTGTAACCTACAGATTCTAGAATACCAACCACACACTGTAACCTACAGATTCTAGAATACCAGCCACACACTGTAACCTACAGATTCTAGAATACCAACTAAACACTGTAACCTACAGATTCTAGAATACCAGCCACACACTGTAACCTACAGATTCTAGAATACCAACTAAACACTGTAACCTACAGATTCTAGAATACCAACCACACACTGTAACCTACAGATTCCAGCCATGAGATTTAAAGATGCACAAATCACATGTATTATTAATCCCAATCAGGTGTGAACATGATTTTATTTTGGTGTAATTTCTCACCTAGAACAGTTAACCTGGTTCCTCCACCGAAGTAAGCCTGGCCGACACCACCAGCACAGTGGATTTACTCAACCTTTATGTGACCACATAAGGAGGACATTCAAAGACACTACACAGTCATTCTGTTACAGTACATTTCTCTAAAAATCATACAACCACATACATCATAAACACATAGATTACTGCACTTTTTTTGGTGTCATTTCTTACCTAGAACCGTTAACCCGGTTCCTCCACCGAAGTAAGCCTGGCCGGCACCACCAGCACAGTGGAGCACTGCTCTAATACAGATATAGTCTCCAGCAAATGCTTTTGTCTAGAACTTTCCATCCCAATCATGACCTTTGATAACTCTATTCTCCTAATACCAACCAACACCATGTTCTTACCAGTTTAGAACACATATAGGGTGAGACAAACACACTATAATATAATACGATATCGAAACTCTCTTCTCACAAGTATGTTGTCTAACTCAAACTACACATAGGTCAAACATAGTATATGGATTACTTACCGAGAACTGTTAATTTGGTGCCTGCTCCAAAATATGCCTCATAGTAGGCACAGTGCACAGGCTTAACGTCAAAAAGCATTGAGTGGAGTAACACTAGTGTGCAACTAATCTAATGTCCTGAATCCACAATGAACTAAATCCTCACATCACTATACTACTAGACCACAAATAGAGACCCATTAGTTCTATCATGGTCAACATTCTCTTACCCAGAACAGTCAGTTTGGTTCCCGCTCCGAAGAACGCAGGATCATAGTTGTCACAGCGAAGACATACTGAGCAGTAATTATCCCAACCACTACTGCCTTGTTCTATGCATTTGGCATCAGAAATACTTTAGTAATACTTGCTTTTTTGTCAATCATCCATGTTTTTGTAAAGAAATAATGTTCAAAATCATCAATTACATGATAAGGAAGTAGAAAGTATTTACCTAAAACAGTGAGTTTGGTTCCATTGCCAAAGAAGGCAGGTTGGGATGAAGTCACAGTGTTTTCACAACAACCCTTTAGTTCAGCTTGACCACGGACATTTTATGATCCTCTTATTGGCAACGAAACATCTTCAGGGTTACATATTTATATATTATGAATCTTTAAGAAGTGAACTTACCTAAAACAGTGAGCTTTGTTCCATTTCCAAAGTAGGCCACACTTCCAGTGTCACATCGCTACTCTCCTATTCCAAAAATACCTCAGATATCTTTGTCATTCACCCTCGGGGGAATATGAACAGAGATACTCAGAGATACAGAGAACAGATAATACGTCAGATATCTTTGTCATTCACCCTCTAGGGAATATGAAAATCCTGTTCAGTATTATTGAGCTCTTCAGCAGCATCTCTCCAGGCTCCTTAACAGTCTCCTCAATGTGTGTGAATGGGCCCCAGCCCTCTCCTGAATGGAAGTGAATGGGAGGAGGTTTTTGAATTGAAGTGAATGGAAGGAGGTTTTTGTATGGAAGTGAATGGGAGGAGATTTTTGTATTGAAGTGAATGGGATGAGGTTTTTATTTGAAAGTGAATGGGAGGAGATTTTGCATGGATGTGAAGTTTTGCATGGATGTGAAGTTTTTGTATGGAAGTGAATGGGGGGAAGTTTTTGTATGGAAGTGAATGGGAGGAGGTTTTGTATGGAAGTGAATGGGAGGAGGTTTTTGTATGGAAGTGAATGGGATGTTTTTGAACGGAAGTGAATGGGAGGAGGTTTTTGCATGGAAATGAATGTGATGAGATTTTTATACGGAAGTGAATGGGAGGAGGTTTTTGTACAGAAATCAATAAGAGGAGGTTTTTATGTGGAAGTGAATGGGAGGATGTTCTGTATGGAAGTGAATGGGAAGAGATTTATGTACGGAAGTGAATGGGAGGAGGTTTTGTATGGAAGTGAATGGGAGGAGGTTTTGTATGGAAGTGAATGGGACAAGGTTTTTGTATGGAAGTGAATGATAAGAAGGTTTTTGTATGGAAGTGAATGGGAGGAGGTTTTTGTATGGAAGAGAATGGGAGGAGGTTTTGCACGGAAGTGAATGGGAGGAGGTTTTTGTATTTAAGTGAATGGGAGGAGGTTTTTGTATGTAAGTGAATGGGAGGAAGTTTTAGTGTGGAAGTGAATGGAATTACGTTTTTTTACGTAAGTGAATGACAGGAGGTTTTTGTACGGAAGTGAATTAGAGGAGGTTTTCTTATGGAAGTGAATGGGATGTTTTTGCATGGAAGTGAATGGGAGGAGGTTTTTGTACGGAAATGAATGGGAGGAGGTTTTTGTACGGAAGTGAATGAGAGGAGGTTTGTGTATTGAAGTGAATGTGAGGAGGTTTTTGTATTGAAGTGAATGGGAGGAGGTTTTTGTATTGAAGTGAATGGGAGGAGGTTTTTGTATTGAAGTGAATGGGAGGAGGTTTTCTTATTGAAGTAAATGGGAGGAGGTTTTTGTACAGAAGTGAATGGCAGGAGGTTTTTGTACGGAAGTGAATGTGATGTGATTTTCTTATGGAAGTGAATGGGAAGAGGTTTTTGTATGGAAGTGAATGGGATGTTTTTGCATGGAAATGAATTGGAAGAGTTTTTTGTATGGAAGTGAATGGGAGGAGGTTTTTGTATGGAAGTGAATGGGAGGAAGTTTTTGTACGAAAATGAATGGGATGAGGTTTTTGTACGGAAGTGAATGGGAGGAGGTTTTTGCACGGACGTGAATGTGATGAGATTTTTATATGGAAGTGAATGGGAGGAGGTTTTTGTACGAAAGTCAATGGGAAAATGTTTTTTATGGAAATGAATGGGAGGAGGTTTTGTATGGAAGTGAATGGGGGAGGCTTTTGTATGGAATGAATGGGAGGAGGTTTAATGTATGGAATTGAATGGGAGGTTTTTGCATGGAAGTGAATGGGAGGCGGTTTTTGTACGGAAGTGAATGGGAGGAGGTTTTTGTATGGAAGTGTATAGGAGGAGATTTTTGGTACAGAAGTGAATGGCAGGAGGTTTTTGCACCGAAGTGAATGGCAGGATGTTTTTGTACGGAAGTGAATGTGATGAGATTTCTATATGGAAGTGAATGGGAGGAGGTTTTTTTACGGAAGTCAATGAGAGGAGGTTTTTGTATGGAAGTCAATGGGAGGCGGTTTTTGTTCGGAAGTGAATGTGATGAGATTTCTATATGGAAGTGAATGGGAGGAGGTTTTTGTATGGAAGTGAATGGAAGGAGCTTTTTGTATGGAAGTGAATGGAAGGAGCTTTTTGTATGGAAGTGAATGGAAGGAGCTTTTTGTATGGAAGTGAATGGAAGGAGCTTTTTGTATGGAAGTGAATGGAAGGAGCTTTTGTATGGATGTGAATGGAAGGAGCTTTTTGTATGGAAGTGAATGGGAGGAGGTTTTTGGATGGATTTAAATGGGAGGTTTTTGCATGGACGTGAATGGTAAGAGGTTTCTATGGATGTTAATGGGAGGATGTTTTTGTATATAAGTGAATGGGAGTGGGTTTTTGTATGGAAGTGAATGGGAGGAGGTTTTTATGTGGAAGTGAATGGGAGGAGGTTTTGTATTGAAGTGAATGGTTGAAGGTTTTTGTACAGAAGTGAATGGCAGTAGGTTTTTATCCGGAAGTGATTTGGAGGAGACTTTTGTATGGCAGTGAATGGGAGGAGGTTTGTTGTATGGAATTGAATGGGATGTTTTTGCACGGAAGTGATTGGGTGGAGGTTTTTGTATGGAAGTGAAGGGGAGGAGGTTTTTGTATGGAAGTGAATGGAAGGAGCTTTTTGTATGGAATTTAATGGGAGGCGTTTTTTGTATGGAAGTGAATGGGAGGAGGTTTTTGGATTGATTTAAATGGGAGGTTTTGCATGGAAGTGAATGGTAGGAGGTTTCTATGGATGTTAATGGGAGGATGTTTTTGTATATAAGTGAATTGGAGGAGGTTTTGTATGGAAGTGAATGGGAGTTTTTGCATGGAGGTGAATGGTAGGAGGTTTTTGTATATAATTGAATGGGAGGAGGTTTTTGTAGTTAAGTCAATTGGAGGATGTTTTGTATGGAAGTGAATGGGAGGAGGTTTTTATATGGAAGTCAATGGGAAGAGCTTTTTGTATGGAAGTGAATGGGAGGAGGTTTTGTATTAAAGTGAATGGGAGTTTTTGCATGGATGTGAATGTTATGAGGTTTTTGTATATAATTGAATGGGAGGAGGTTTTTTATGGAAGTAAATGGGAGGATAATTTTTTATGGAAGTGATTGGGTGGAGGTTTTTGTTTGGAATTGAATGGGATGATGTTTTTGTATGGAAGTGAATGGGAGGAGGTTTTTGTATGGAAGTGAATGGGAAGATGTTTTGTACGGAAGTGAATGGAAGGAGGTTTTTTTACGGAAGTGAATGGGAGGAAACTTTTGTATGGAAGTGAATGGAAGGAGGTTTTTGTAGTTAAGTCAATTGGAGGATGTTTTGTACGGAAGTGAATGGGAGGAGGTTTTTGTATAGAAGTGAATGGGAGGAGGTTTTTGTACGGAAGTGAATGGGGTGGAGGTTTCTGTACGGCGTCTCTATGTGAATATATCACCGTGGCCCCCTGTCCCCACAGTGTTAGAGCATCACACAAAAACACTCATTCTCTCACGCACTTATTTTTCTTGACTCCTTCCCCCCACCCTTTCTCTCTCTCTATCTCTCTACCCATCTCTCCTTCTCAGTATATGTCTGTAGCAGCAGGTGTGTTGGTATGGGGGGTTACTGGAGTTGGATCCTGTTCCAAACAGACTGCTTTTATTTCTGTCAGCCGCACTAAGAAAAGCAGCAGGGAGGAAGTAGAAGGGAGGAAAGGAAGGGGACAGGTAATGTTTTGTTTCTGTTTCCTCCTAAAATGGAGTTGACGCCTCTCTAAGTCTCTAAGATGCCCCCCCCCCCCCCTCCCCTTTGCCTGACAACCCTCCCTCTCCCCCCTTCCATGCAGTATCATGTGACAGTAACTGTCTGCCACAGAGCATGGCTGTCAACTCCCGGTCCTAAACTTGCAGTACCATCTAACGTGATTGTAATTTCCATTTGATCATATCTGCTGTGGTAACAGTTTCATTATATTGTTCCATTTTGTTTGTAATAAAAGAAAACAGAAAGATGTAATATAAATCAGGGATTAATATGTATTTAGGGGGAATCTTAAATGTGTTCTCTTTTTGAATCATATCTCAAGTCATGGAATTTAATTGAATCCAGGATAGTTTAGACTTCTGGATTGATTTATGTGTAATCCAACATTTAACCTCCAGAGGTCAGTGTATGATCATCTCTTAGAAACTTCTCCCTTTTTTTTAAATCGAAGTTTCATTTGATACAAGGGTAGGCCTACATACCAGGGACACCTGGATGACAGTCAGACAGTCAGAGAAAGACCCATATACTGTTTGTTATATATATATTTGAAACGGTAGAAGCACTTACTTGGCCTGCAAGTAAGAGGACACAAACTCTAGTGTACTGGTTGGCACCTGTACTCTCCTACCTCATAGGATCAGTTACCTGATGCCAAAACAATAACTAAAGGATGGTTTAATGTCAGGTTATAAGAACACAACACCATCAAATTAGAGATATCAACCACACTAGCTGAGCTACCCCCCCAGAGATATCAACCACACTAGCTGAACTACCCCCCCAGAGATATCAACCACACTAGCTGAACTACCCCCCCCCCCCAGAGATATCAACCACACTAGCTGAACTACCCCCCCCCCAGAGATATCAACCACACTAGCTGAACTACCCCCCCCCCCCCCCACCCCCCATTTACCTGGTTAAATAAAGGTGAAATCAAATTAACATTACCCCTCTCCTCTTCTTTACATGCCATATGCAGTATCTTTCAGCTATGCTGTGATGTTTAACATACAATTTGAATCTATCTAATCGAATAGAATCCACAGATTGCGAGTTGACGATAAATACTTTCTTAAAGAGTATTAGTATATTAGTAATTGACTGACCAGGCCTCTCCAGATCTCCCAAAAATGCTATTTCTTGGGTCAATTTGAGATTAATGTTATGCTTTTTCAGCCATTCCTGAAACAGAAGCAGGCTACCTGAGGGCAATACCAGAACAAATGGTCTATTGATTCTCCTCACAACAAAATACAGTGGGGAAAAAAAGTATTTAGTCAGCCACCAATTGTGCAAGTTCTCCCACTTAAAAAGATGAGAGAGGCCTGTAATTTTCATCATAGGTACACGTCAACTATGACAGACAAAATTAGAAAAAAATATCCAGAAAATCACATTGTAGGATTTTTTATGAATTTATTTGCAAATTATGGTGGAAAATAAGTATTTGGTCAATAACAAAAGTTTCTCAATACTTTGTTATATACCCTTTGTTGGCAATGACACAGGTCAAACGTTTTCTGTAAGTCTTCACAAGTTTTTCACACACTGTTGCTGGTATTTTGGCCCATTCCTCCATGCAGATCTCCTCTAGAGCAGTGATGTTTTGGGGCTGTCGCTGGGCAACACGGACTTTCAACTCCCTCCAAAGATTTTCTAAGGGGTTGAGATCTGGAGGCTGGCTAGGCCCTTCCAGGACCTTGAAATGCTTCTTACGAAGCCACTCCTTCATTGCCCGGGCGGTGTGTTTGGGATCATTGTCATGCTGAAAGACCCAGCCACGTTTCATCTTCAATGCCCTTGCTGATGGAAGGAGGTTTTCACTCAAAATCTCACGATACATGGCCCCATTCATTCTTTCCTTTACACGGATCAGTCGTCCTGGTCCCTTTGCAGAAAAACAGCCCCAAAGCATGATGTTTCCACCCCCATGCTTCACAGTAGGTATGGTGTTCTTTGGATGCAACTCAGCATTCTTTGTCCTCCAAACACGACGAGTTGAGTTTTTACCAAAAAGTTCTATTTTGGTTTCATCTGACCACATAACATTCTCCCAATCCTCTTCTGGATCATCCAAATGCACTCTAGCAAACTTCAGACGGGCCTGGACATGTACTGGCTTAAGCAGGGGGACACGTCTGGCACTGCAGGATTTGAGTCCCTGGCGGCGTAGTGTGTTACTGATGGTAGGCTTTGTTACTTTGGTACCAGCTCTCTGCAGGTCATTCACTAGGTCCCCCCGTGTGGTTCTGGGATTTTTGCTCACCGTTCTTGTGATCATTTTGACCCTATGTGGTGAGATCTTGCGTGGAGCCCCAGATCGAGGGAGATTATTAGTGGTCTTGTATGTCTTCCATTTCCTAATAATTGCTCCCACAGTTGATTTCTTCAAACCAAGCTGCTTACCTATTGCAGATTCAGTCTTCCCAGCCTGATGCAGGTCTACAATTTTGTTTCTGGTGTCCTTTGACAGCTCTTTGGTCTTGGCCATAGTGGAGTTTGGAGTGTGACTGTTTGAGGTTGTGGACAGGTGTCTTTTATACTGATAACAAGTTCAAACAGGTGCCATTAATACAGGTAACGAGTGGAGGACTGAGGAGCCTCTTAAAGAAGAAGTTACAGGTCTGTGAGAGCCAGAAATCTTGCTTGTTTGTAGGTGACCAAATACTTATTTTCCACCATAATTTGCAAATAAATTCATAAAAATTCCTACAATGTGATTATCTGGATTTTCTTTCCTCAATTTGTCTGTCATAGTTGACGTGTACCTATGATGAAAATTACAGGCCTCTCTCATCTTTTTAAGTGGGAGAACTTGCACAATTGGTGGCTGACTAAATACTTTTTTCCCCCACTGTATACAGAGCTGCGATGACTGTATGCCCCAAATATTCAACATTTTCTTGGTGGCAAGAATTCTTTACAATAATTTTAGCTGAAAGGCACAAAGTCTGGAATCTTGAGTCGTTTTATATAGCAACTCATACACCCTGTACCATGGAATCGGTACATCAGAAATCTCTTTCCAACTATGTTGTAATCTGTATGGCACACAGCTGGCAACATCCTGGTCCTCAAATGAAACCGTTATACTTTCCTATTTATGCAATTTTTATTTATCCGCCAGTTTTGATCCTTTATATTGGGCAGACAGACCAGTTCCCTACCTCCTACCTTGATCCTTTATATTGGGCAGACAGACCAGTTCCCTACCTCCTCCCTTGATCCTTTATATTGGGCAGACAGACCAGTTCCCTACCTCCACCCTTGATCCTTTATATTGGGCAGACAGACCAGTTCCCTACCTCCTCCCTTGATCCTTTATATTGGGCAGACAGACCAGTTCCCTACCTCCTCCCTTGATCCTTTATATTGGGCAGACAGACCAGTTCCCTACCTCCTCCCTTGATCCTTTATATTGGGCAGACAGACTAGTTCCCTACCTCCACCCTTGATCCTTTATATTGGGCAGACAGACCAGTTCCCTTCCTCCTCCCTTGATTATTTATATTGGGCAGACAGACCAGTTCCCTACCTCCACCCTTGATCCTTTATATTGGGCAGACAGACCAGTTCCCTACCTCCTCCCTTGATCCTTTATATTGGGCAGACAGACCAGTTCCCTACCTCCTCCCTTGATCCTTTATATTGGGCAGACAGACCAGTTCCCTACCTCCTCCCTTGATCCTTTATATTGGGCAGACAGACCAGTTCCCTGCCTCCTCCCTTGATCCTTTATACTGGGCAGACAGACCAGTTCCCTACCTCCTCCCTTGATCCTTTATATTGGGCAGACAGACCAGTTCCCTACCTCCTCCCTTGATCCTTTATACTGGGCAGACAGACCAGTTCCCTACCTCCTCCCTTGATCCTTTATATTGGGCAGACAGACCAGTTCCCTGCCTCCTCCCTTGATCCTTTATATTGGGCAGACAGACCAGTTCCCTGCCTCCTCCCGCTGCCACCTGCCTCCTCCATTTTGGGGGTAATGCTGTATTCAATTGGTTGTAATCTTGGATTGAGCAGACCTTTCCATACAATTCTGATAACTCCATGAAAGACATAACTCTACCATTCAAATGTACAATATCATTTAAAAACAAAATACCCTTTTCAAGGGGAGAGATATATGTTTGTCATGGGCAAAGAAACTCGAAAGGGGTGATTATATTGATTAACAACAATTTTGATCCGATTGTGCAAACTGGGCAAACAGATCCTCAAGGAAGACAGGTCCTTTTAAATATGCTATTGGATAAAAACAGATCTGGCTAATTAATCTATATGGGCCAAATAATGATGATCCACACTTCTTCTAAAATATATATAATTCTCTGTTGCGCTCACAAGCAACTAATTAATCTATTATTATGATGGGAGATTATAATACGGTTTTAATTATCTCAATGGATCGTAAAAGAAATCACACTACAAACTATCACCCTCAAGCACTTAAGGAGATCACAAATATCATGGATACATTAGAACTAGTGGATATGTGAAGGCTGAAAAACCCTGACCTAGTGTGATATACATGGAGGAAGCTTGATCAAGCTAGCCGTCTTGATTACTTCCTGGTCTCGTTCTTGCTTGCATCAAAAGTTTAAAAAGTATTAATAGGAGACAGAATGTGATCGGATCATCATCTAATTGGCCTCCATATAACTCTTACAGAATTTCCACGTGGACGGGGATATTGGAAGTTTAATCAAAGCCTATTAGATGACAACTTGTTCTTAACTAAGACCAAAATAATTAATCATTGACTTTTTTTCTGCACAACATACGTAGCTACAGCAGATCCCCTTAATGTATGGGACACTTTTAAATGTACTTTTAGAGGCCATTCAATACAATACTCATCATTAAAACAAAAGCAGTTTAGGTCAAAAGAGATTAGACTAGTAAAGGAAAAATAGGAAATAACAGTGCAGGTAGATGGTTGTCATGGAAACTGGACTACAGAGGCACAAAATAGGTTAAAGGAAAAACAAAAATAATTGGAGGTACTTATTCAAGAATGACCAAGTGTAATGTATTACAAAAAGAAAGCTAATTGGGTGGAACATTTTGAAAAATGCATTACATTTTTTCTTGAATCTTCAACATAAAAATCATCCATGATTCACCAAATGATATTTTGAAAGAGGAAGCAAGGTACTTCAAGCATACGTTTTCTTTTCAGTCTCCTCCATCTCCACTGAATGATGTTAACTGTAATAATAATAATGTAAAATTAACCAATGTACAGAAGGACCTGTGTGAAGGCCAACTTACAGAGGAGGAACTTTTGTACTCTAAGATCCATTATTAGCATGTTTTAATTACTGTTAGACTTTCAGGTACTCAACAAGAAGGTCTGATTTCATTACTACTGAAACAGGACCCAGGTGGTAAAAAATGGAGACCTCTTACACTTCAATGTTGTGATGCGAAAATCCTGGCGAAATGCATAGCACATAGAATGAAAAAAAGGTTTTACCAGATATTGTTAATCCTTATCAGACAGGTTTTTTACATGGAGATAATATATTGGAGATAATATACGACAATTACTTGAAACAATTGAACATTATGAAAACCTCAAAGATACCAGGCCTGGTCTTCATAGCAGATTTTGAAAAGTCGTTTGATAAAGTACGACTAGAATGTATGTATTAATGCCTGGATTATTTAAATTTCAGTGAATCTCTTATACATTGGGTTAAAGTTATGTACAGCAAACCAGGTGTAAAATAGTAAATAATGGTTACTTCTCAGAAAGTATTGAGCTTTTCAGAGGAGTAAAACAAGGCTGTTCATTGTCTCCATGTCTATTTACAGTGAGGGAAAAAAGTATTTGATCCCCTGCTGATTTTGTACGTTTGCCCACTGACAAAGACATGATCAGTCTATAATTTTAATGGTAGGTTTATTTGAACAGTGAGAGACAGAATAACAACAAAAAAATCCAGAAAAACGCATGTCAAAAATGTTATAAATTGATTTGCATTTTAATGAGGGAAATAAGTATTTGACCCCTCTGCAAAACATGACTTAGTACTTGGTGGCAAAACCCTTGTTGGCAATCACAGAGGTCAGATGGACCTTAATGTGCTTCTACTTGAGCCACTCCTTTGCTGCCTTGGCCCTGTGTTTTGGGTCATTGTCATGCTGGAATACCCATCCATGACCCATTTTCAATGCCCTGGCTGAGGGAAGGAGGTTCTCACCCAAGATTTGATGGTACATGGCCCCGTCCATCGTCCCTTTGATGCGGTGAAGTTGTCCTGTCCCGTTAGCAGAAAAACACCCCCAAAGCATAATGTTTCCACCTCCATGTTTGAAGGTGGGGATGGTGTTCTTGGGGTCATAGGCAGCATTCCTCCTCCTCCAAACACGGTGAGTTGAGTTGATGCCAAAGAACTCGATTTTGGTCTCATCTGACCACAACGCTTTCACCCAGTTCTCCTCTGAATCATTCAGATGTTCATTGGCAAACTTCAGACGGCCCTGTATATGTGCTTTCTTGAGCAGGGGGACCTTGCGGGCGCTGCAGGATTTCAGTCCTTCACGGCGTAGTGTGTTACCAATTGTTTTCTTGGTGACTATGGTCCCAGCTGCCTTGAGATCATTGACAAGATCCTCCCGTGTAGTTCTGGGCTAATTCCTCACCGTTCTCATGATCATTGCAACTCCACGAGGTGAGATCTTGCATGGAGCCCCAGGCCGAGGGAGATTGACAGTTATTTTGTGTTTCTTCCATTTGTGAATAATCGCACCAACTGTTGTCACCTTCTCACCAAGCTGCTTGGCGATGGTCTTGTAGCCCATTCCAGCCTTGTGTAGGTCTACAATCTTGTCCCTGACATCCTTGGAGAGCTCTTTGGTCTTGGCCATGGTGGATGGTTTGGAATCTGATTGATTGATTGCTTCTGTGGACAGGTGTCTTTTATACAGGTAACAAGCTGAGATTAGGAGCACTCCCTCACCCTACTAGAATCTGAAGTCAAATGTCTACTGTTTGCTGATGATCTGGTGCTTCTGTCACCAACCAAGGAGGGCCTATAGCAGCACCTAGATATTCTGCACATATTCTGTCAGACCTGGGCCCTGACAGTAAATCTCAGTAAGACAAAAATAATGGTGTTCCAAAAAAGGTCCAGCTGCCAGGACCACAAATACAAATTCCACCTAGACACCGTTGCCCTAGAGCACACAAAAAACTACACATACCTCTGCCTAAACATCAGCGCCACAGGTAACTTCCACAAAGCTGTGAACGATCTGAGAGACAAGGCAAGAAGGGCCTTCTATGCCATCAAAAGGAACATAAAATTTGACATACCATTTAGGATCTGGTTAAAAATACTTGAATCAGTTATAGAACCCATTGCCCTTTATGGTTGTGAGGTCTGGGGTCTGCCCACCAACCAATAATTCACAAAATGGGACAAACACCAAATTGAGACTCTGCATGCAGAATTCTGCAAAAATATATTCAGTGTACAATGTAAAACACCAAATAATGCATGCAGAGCAGAATTAGGCCGATACCCACTAATTATCAAAAACCACCTAAAAGGAAGCGATTCCCAAACCTTCCATAACAAAGCCATCACCTACAGAGAGATGAACCTGGAGAAGAGTCCCCTAAGCAAGCTGGTCCTGGGGCTCTGTTCACAAACACAAACAAACCCCACAGAGCTCCAGGACAGCAACAAAATTTGACCCAACCAAATCATGAGAAAACAAAAAGATAATTACTTGACACATTGGAAAGAATTAACAAAAAAACAGAGCAAACTAGAATGCTATTTGGCCCTAAACAGAGAGTACACAGTGGCAGAATACCTGACCACTGTGACTGACCCAAAACAAAGGAAATCTTTGACTATGTACTGACTCAGTGAGCATAGCCTTGCTATTGAGAGAGACCTCTGAAGGCAGACCTGGCTCTCAAGAAAAGACAGGCTATGTGCACACTGCCCACAAAATGAGGTGGAAACTGAGCTGCACTTCCTAACTTCTTGCCAAATGTATGACCATATTAGAGACACATATTTCCCTCGGATTACACAGACCCATAAAGAATTTGAAAACAAATCCAATTTTGATAAACTCCCATATATATTGGGTGAAATACCATATTTGTGACCTGTTGCCACAAGAAAAGGGCAACCAGTGAAGAACAAACACCATTTATTTTCCCTTTTGTACTTTAACTATTTGCACATCATTACAACACTGTATATAGACATAATATGACATTTGAAATGTCTTTATTCTTTTGGAACTTTTGTGAGTGTAATGTTTACTGTTAATATTTATTGTTTATTTCACTCTTGTTTATTATCTATTTCTTTGGTAATGTTAACATATGTATCCCATGTCAATAAAGCCCCTTAACTTGAAATTGAATTGAGAGAGAGAAAGTAGTAACTTAATACATACAAGTTTATTCAGTTCTGTCTTTTCCCCCTCTTATCTTCCCTACTTCACTTTATGTACCAAAGAGATAGCCTCTGATTACTCCACAGTTACATGTACCAAAGAGATAGCCTCTGATTACTCCACAGTTACATGTACCAAAGAGATAGCCTCTGATTACTACACAGTTACATGTACCAAAGAGATAGCCTCTGATTACTCCACAGTTACATGTACCAAAGAGATAGCCTCTGATTACTCCACAGTTACATGTACCAAAGAGATAGCCTCTGATTACTCCACAGTTACATGTTCCAAAGAGATAGCCTCTGATTACTCCACAGTTACATGTACCAAAGAGATAGCCTCTGCCACAACCTTCCACCTCACCTTGGAGAACAACGTGAGTGAAGCCTGGAGCCGAGCCTACCAAACAGGCTTCTGTGATACTCAACGTCAGCTAACTTATTCCCCTAATAATCCATGTTGAGGCAGACTGTGTAGACAAACAGACTGCACTGTGTATGGACTGACTTGTCTAACCCACCCAGCTAAATATAAAACCACACGTTCATCGTTCACCAGACAGCTAGAGACCGTTGTGCAGGTGTGTCATGTTGATACGATAGCGCCAGTCGTTTTTTTGTTAGTGAGGCACTGAATTTTCAGCACCGTGCTGACTGGCTGCGCAGTAATAGATTGCACTGTCTGTAGGGTTTATGTCAGAGATAACCAGGGTGGCTTTGGCCTTGGAATGACCTGTTAAGTTGAACCGCGTCTCATAGTTCTTCTCGAGAGCAGGGTTTACATAGTGTAGCGTTCCGATGAGGTCCATGGTCTTCTGGCCTCCCTTGTCCTTCTGTTGGTACCACAACATGTAGGGGTAGTTGTTGTCGCCGTGGTAACAGTCCAGGCGAGCCTCTCTGTGCTCAGGTGTCCTCCTCAGGAGGTGTTGAGGAGTCTGGTGGATGAGGAGAGAGGAGGAGAAAACCTCCTCTACCGAGGGAGGAAACACTGTATTATATTATATTATATTATATTATAACAGTGGATATACTGTATCTCTGTGGCACTTACCTGTCAGAAAGGACAGTGAAACGATGAAGGTGGTAAATACTTTGAACATGTTGATTTTTTAGTGCAGCAGATGCTAAGAAAGGCTGAGATAGGAACTCAACGATAATTCACCAAATATTACCAATAGAAAAATGAGAAGGATGTCATTTATTTCCACTACAGTTTAACTGCACGTTACATGGACATGATGTACTGCCTAGCTCATAGCAGCCTTGTATAGGAGGTATGTACTTCTGGTGGGCAGGTCATGTGGGAGGGGAGGAGAGAAGGAGGGGAGGGGGGAGAGGAGGGAGGAAGGGAGGGGTGTAGTGAGTCTTTGTTCTGAAGAGGGAGGAGCTTATAGCTGGTGTAGCTACCTACAGTACAGTGTGACATTACTGCTCTCTGCTGTATCAGATGGAAGTTATTGATACAGGAACATAAGTTATTGATACAGGAACATAAGTTATTTATACAGGAACATAAGTTATTTATACAGGAACATAAGTTATTTATACAGGAACATAAGTTATTTATACAGGAACATAAGTTATTGATACAGGAACAGAAGTTATTGATACAGGAACAGAAGTTATTGATACAGGAACAGAAGTTATTGATACAGGAACAGAAGTTATTGATACAGTAACAGAAGTTATTGATACAGTAATATAAGTTATTGGTACAGTGACAGAAGAAGATAAGCTATAAGTAATGAAGAAAAATGACTCTTTATTTGGAAGAAAACAAACAAAATATGGAGGAAGAGGAGACGAAGAGGATGAGGAAGAGGAGGAGGAAGAGGAGAGGAAGAGGATGATGAAGATGATGAGGAAGATGACGAGGAAGAGGAGGAGGTGGAAGAGGATGAGGAAGAGGAGGTGGAAGAGGAGGTGGAAGAGAGGAGATGATCAAATGTATGTGAATCTAAGTTGACCTATGAATTCATTGTCAATAGGTTTTTCATGTATCCAGATTAGATACAATTGCTAGCAAACACCGATGCCCTCCATGACAATGAAATGTCTGGTATCTCAAAATATTATTATAGTCTTACCTGTGAGACATAGTGATACCAAACAGACAGTGAGGATCATGTTGACTGTCAACACTACAGAGAGAGCAGCTAATCTGTGTAAAGCTTCACACAGACCCAGACAAGGGAAATTACATCATCACAGTGACGTTGATTGGCAGATACATGCTCTGCCCGACCTCTCTCTGTCTGTCTCTCTTTCACTCCTTCTCGCTCTCTCTTTATAACTTCCCCTCCCTCTCTCTCTCCTTCTCCAAATATATACATATTGTTACACTTTCCTTTAAGTATTTGAGGGAACTAGTAAATAACTGTAGCTAAATTACCTGTGATCCAGAAGAGTGGGACAGTGATAACGATCAGAGGTTTGTACATGTTGACTCTCAATGATTGTTGAAAACTAACTGACATCTCATCTGAACTGAGTGGAGAGGAGGGCCAGGAAGTGACCTCATCAGTGATGTAATGACAGAATGCAGCGTGACAGCCAGCTGTACTGTTATATTCTATTATATTGGCACTGAATCAAATCCAGACCTCAGTGCAGCTGTGAGGGAGGTGTTGCTTCAGTATAATCCACTGAGACAGTGAATGAGAGGAGGTTTTTGTAGTGTAGAGACGGAATCTGCAACACTGTGCTCCACTAGCAGCACAGAAATACACAGCACTGTGATCAGGTCGTCTCAAGTTGAACATGTTCAGAGAGGCATTCTTTGGGCCACCTCCACTCAAATCCCCACTCATATTGAAATGCTTTTCATATGGACTTTCAATGGTTGTAGTCAGAAAATACAGATTTCCTATGAGTTTTAGGCTGGTTTCACCAGGTGATTTCTGGTACCACAGCATCATTCCATATTCTGATTTCTGATGGTGGCAAAAGAGTTGAACATTCTCTCCAGGTCTGCTGAATGCAGAGGGAATCTGGTGAACCTCAACACTGAGAGAGAGACCTGGAGAGAGATGGAGAGAAGACATTATCTTTCACGAGCATCGATAAGGAATTAACATACATAGTACTTGAAGAAATAGTGTCTTATAAACCCACATAGGGCTGGACACCAATTGGTGTACGACAATCAATCAATCATAGTGCCCATACTACCATACATCTAAACAAGTGATAATATCCAAGTCAGATTAATGTTATTAACCTGTGAGCCAACAGAGTACGAGGGCTCTGATCATGTTGACACGTTTGAGCTGAACAACCAACGACCAACTGACAGCTCATCTCATCTGATTCTGACTGCAGCGGAGGAGGAACAGGAAGTGACATCATCAGTGTTGTAATGACAGAACGCTGTCACAGTCGTAGAAGTAGAATCTCTAGAAAGGATGGCTGCCCAGTCCACCCGTGTATGGCATCATTGACTTGAATGGGGAGGCCCGATCTACTCATTCTGTGGTTGTAGAATATTGGCACTGAATCAAATCCAGATCTCAATGCAGGTGTGATCTGATAAACAGTAGACTGCAGTGAGACAGACTGTGTCACACTGGGTTTTTGTAGTGGAGAGAGGGAATCTACGACACTGTGCAGCACCTTGGCTCGCAACACAGAAATACACTGCACTGTGTTTGGGACCTTTAAGGTTGAACATGTTCAGAGAAGCGTTCTTTGGTTCATTTTGACTCAAATCACCAGTCACGTTTAGATGCTCTTCAAAGTATGAGGTTGTAGACTTGAAATATAAATAAGCTAGGTATTTTAGTTCTGTTTCTCCTGGTGACTGCTGGAACCACTGCATCATTCTGTAGTTAGTTCTCTCATGATGGCAGAACAGTTGAACATTTTCTCCATTTTTAAGAAAGACTTCAGATGGAGTCTGGTGAACCTCAAGACTGAGAGAGAGACCTGGGGAGAAAATGGAGAGATGGAGAGAACACATTTAGCTACTTTTATATAAATAGATGTTTAAAAAATTGAAACATACGTACACAAAAACTCTCATACTTGTCATAATTTCCTAGACCAATGTTATTACCTGTGAGACAAATAAGTGAGACAGAGAATGGGATGAGAAATCGGAACATGTTCTGTCAACAAGGACAACATCAGAGAGTCATTCTGAACTCACCAGGGAGGAAGATATTAAACAGTATGACATCACATTCCAAGCATGGGAATTACAGTAATGGTTCCTCCCACTTTGAAACAAAACAGAAATTGTGCGTCACAAATGGATCCCAAATGGCACCCTATTCCCTAAATAGTGCACTACTTTTGACCATGACCCATAGGGTGCAATTTGGGACTCACACCCTACAAATGATTTCAGCTGTTCCCATCCTACAGTACAGGCATTTACAGTGGTGTTAAGCAGCCAGGTGGTTTGAATGAGCATCAGTACAGATAATGATTCAACTGGATCATAGCAAGGGGTTTGAGAGGTTTTCAGTACTGTGTCAAACTGTCTGCACAGAAATACACAGCCCTGTCTTCCAGTGTGATCTCTGAGATGTTCAATACACATCCCTGTCTTCCAGTGTGATCTCTGTGATGTTCAATACACAGCCCTGTCTTCCAGTGTGATCTCTGAGATGTTCAATACACAGCCCTGTCTTCTAGTGTGATCTCTGAGATGTTCAATACACAGCCCTGTCTTCCAGTGTGATCTCTGAGATGTTCAATACACATCCCTGTCTTCCAGTGTGATCTCTGAGATGTTCAATACACAGCCCTGTCTTCCAGTGTGATCTCTGAGATGTTCAATACACAGCCCTGTCTTCCAGTGTGATCTCTGAGATGTTCAATACACAGCCCTGTCTTCCTGTGTGATCACTGAGATGTTCAATACACAGCCCTGTCTTCCATTGTGATCACTGAGATGTTCAATACACAGCCCTGTCTTCCAGTGTGATCTCTGAGATGTTCAATACACAGCCCTGTCTTCCAGTGTGATCACTGATATGTTCAATACACAGCCCTGTCTTCCAGTGTGATCTCTGAGATGTTCAATACACAGCCCTGTCTTCCAGTGTGATCTCTGAGATGTTCAATACACAGCCCTGTCTTCCAGTGTGATCTCTGATATGTTCAATACACAGCCCTGTCTTCCAGTGTGATCTCTGAGATGTTCAATACACAGCCCTGTCTTCCAGTGTGATCTCTGAGATGTTCAATACATAGCCCTGTCTTCCAGTGTGATCTCTGAGATGTTCAATACACAGCCCTGTCTTCCTGTGTGATCACTGAGATGTTCAATACACAGCCCTGTCTTCCATTGTGATCACTGAGATGTTCAATACACAGCCCTGTCTTCCAGTGTGATCTCTGAGATGTTCAATACACAGCCCTGTCTTCCAGTGTGATCACTGATATGTTCAATACACAGCCCTGTCTTCCAGTGTGATCTCTGAGATGTTCAATACACAGCCCTGTCTTCCAGTGTGATCTCTGAGATGTTCAATACACAGCCCTGTCTTCCAGTGTGATCTCTGATATGTTCAATACACAGCCCTGTCTTCCAGTGTGATCTCTGAGATGTTCAATACACAGCCCTGTCTTCCAGTGTGATCTCTGAGATGTTCAATACACAGCCCTGTCTTCCAGTGTGATCTCTGAGATGTTCAATACACAGCCCTGTCTTCCAGTGTGATCTCTGAGATGTTCAATACACAGCCCTGTCTTCCAGTGTGATCTCTGAGTGTAATTTTCATCATAGGTACACGTCAACTATGACAGACAAATTGAGGAAAAAAAATCCAGAAAATCACATTGTAGGATTTTTAATGAATTTATTTGCAAATTATGGTGGAAAATAAGTATGTTAACACCTGCTGATACCACAGTATGGTGTAGTACTGGGGAGAGTCTGTTAACACCCGCTGATACCACAGTATGGTGCTGTACTGGGGAGAGTCTGTTAACACCTGCTGATACCACAGTATGGTGTAGTACTGGGGAGAGTCTGTTAACACCTGCTGATACCACAGTATGGTGTAGTACTGGGGAGAGTCTGTTAACACCTGCTGATACCACAGTATGGTGTAGTACTGGGGAGAGTCTGTTAACACCTGCTGATACCACAGTATGGTGTAGTACTGGGGAGAGTCTGTTAACACCTGCTGATACCACAGTATGGTGTAGTACTGGGGAGAGTCTGTTAACACCTGCTGATACCACAGTATGGTGTAGTACTGGGGAGAGTCTGTTAACACCTGCTGATACCACAGTATGGTGTAGTACTGGGGAGAGTCTGTTAACACCTGCTGATACCACAGTATGGTGTAGTACTGGGGAGAGTCTGTTAACACCTGCTGATACCACAGTATGGTGCTGTACTGGGGAGAGTCTGTTAACACCTGCTGATACCACAGTATGGTGCTGTACTGGGGAGAGTCTGTTAACACCTGCTGATACCACAGTATGGTGTAGTACTGGGGAGAGTCTGTTAACACCTGCTGATACCACAGTATGGTGCTGTAAAGGGGAGAGTCTGTTAACACCTGCTGATACCACAGTATGGTGTAGTACTGGGGAGAGTCTGTTAACACCTGCTGATACCACAGTATGGTGTAGTACTGGGGAGAGTCTGTTAACACCCGCTGATACCACAGTATGGTGCTGTACTGGGGAGAGTCTGTTAACACCTGCTGATACCACAGTATGGTGTAGTACTGGGGAGAGTCTGTTAACACCTGCTGATACCACAGTATGGTGTAGTACTGGGGAGAGTCTGTTAACACCTGCTGATACCACAGTATGGTGTAGTACTGGGGAGAGTCTGTTAACACCTGCTGATACCACAGTATGGTGCTGTACTGGGGAGAGTCTGTTAACACCTGCTGATACCACAGTATGGTTTTTCAGTTTCTCCAGAACTCTGAAACACTGAAGCTGGAGACTGGAGAACACTGGAACAGAGGAGTTCCCCTGTTACAGAAGAGGAGAGAGAGAGAGAGATCTGTTATACTGTACATTTACATTTACGTCATTTAGCAGACGCTCTTATCCAGAGCGACTCACAAATAGGGGCATTCAACTTATGATAGCCAGTAGGACAACCACTTTTCTTCAAAAGAGTAGAGAGAGGTGTTATACTCTAGTCATTCATAAAGGAAATATACAGAATTTTAGATTATTTTAGACAATCTCTAACCTGTGAGCAAGAACACAAAAAGGAACAAGATCCATTTTGATACTGTAGCTAAAAATATCCAGCAGTGATACATTCTTAGCACAGCACTGACTGTCGGTGAACATTCAAAAGGACTAGGTATGGAGGAAGTTGCGTCGTCTTCTGAATGTGTCCAGCTCTCCGCCTCTCTCTCCGCCTCTCTCTCCGCCTCTCTCTCCGCCTCTCTCTCTTTCCGCCTCTCTCTCTCCGCCTCTCTCTCCGCCTCTCTCTCCGCCTCTCTCTCTCCGCCTCTCTCTCCGCCTCTCTCTCTCCGCCTCTCTCTCCGCCTCTCTCTCTCCGCCTCTCTCTCCGCCTCTCTCTCCGCCTCTCTCTCTCCGCCTCTCTCTCCGCCTCTCTCCGCCTCTCTCTCCAGCTCTCTCCGCCTCTCTCCGCCTCTCTCTCCGCCTCTCTCTCTCCGCCTCTCTCTCTCCGCCTCTCTCTCCGCCTCTCTCTCCGCCTCTCTCTCTCCGCCTCTCTCTCCGCCTCTCTCTCTCCGCCTCTCTCTCCGCCTCTCTCTCTCCGCCTCTCTCTCCGCCTCTCTCTCTCCGCCTCTCTCTCCGCCTCTCTCTCCGCCTCTCTCTCCAGCTCTCTCCGCCTCTCTCTCCGCCTCTCTCTCTCCGCCTCTCTCTCTCTGCCTCTCTCCGCCTCTCTCTCCAGCTCTCTCCGCCTCTCTCTCCGCCTCTCTCTCTCTGCCTCTCTCTCTCTGCCTCTCTCTCCGCCTCTCTCTCTCCGCCTCTCTCTCCGCCTCTCTCTCTCCGCCTCTCTCTCCGCCTCTCTCTCTCCGCCTCTCTCTCCACCTCTCTCTCCGCCTCTCTCTCCAGCTCTCTCCGCCTCTCTCTCCGCCTCTCTCTCTCCGCCTCTCTCTCTCTGCCTCTCTCTCCGCCTCTCTCTCTCCGCCTCTCTCTCCGCCTCTCTCTCTCCGCCTCTCTCTCTCCGCCTCTCTCTCCGCCTCTCTCTCTCCGCCTCTCTCTCTCCGCCTCTCTCTCTCTCTCCGCCCCTCTCTCCGCCCCTCTCTCCGCCTCTCTCTGCCTCTCTCTCTGCCTCTCTCTCCGCCTCTCTCTCTCCGCCTCTCTCTCTCTGCCTGTCTCTCCGCCTCTCTCTCCGCCTCTCTCTCTCCGCCTCTCTCTCCGCCTCTCTCTCTCCGCCTCTCTCTCCGCCTCTCTCTCCGCCTCTCTCTCTCCGCCTCTCTCTCCGCCTCTCTCTCTCCGCCTCTCTCTCCGCCTCTCTCACACTCATAGCAAAGTACATTGTGGTTCTGCATCTCCTGAATCCATGTATTCCATCTCTCATTTAGTAGTAATGACAGCTGGACACCGATGAACGTTTGTGTCTTTACTATCAACTTTGATCACTCTAAACAGTCTCAACTGTGACCTCTGAAACCCCATTAACCCATTGTAGCTGGACAGCAAGTAACTAAATACATAACACCGCATGGATTGGTTGAGCTGTGACTCCACCTACAGGAAAGACATGATATCATATCATAACACCGCATGGATTGGTTGAGCTGCGACTCCACCTACAGGAAAGACATGATATCATATCATAACACCGCATGGATTTCTTGAGCTGTTACTCCACCTACAGGAAAGACATGATATCATATCATAACACCACATGGATTTCTTGAGTTGTAACTCCACCTACAGGAAAGACATGATATCATATCATAACACCACATGGATTTGTTGAGCTGTGACTCCACCTACAGGAAAGACATGATATCATATCATAACACCACATGGATTGGTTGAGCTGTGACTCCACCTACAGGAAATACATGATATCATATCAATAACATGTCATGGTCTCCTGAATGTGCCATCAGAGGGAACCTCCCCTTTGTAATGGGCCGGCTGGTGAGCGTGTTGGCACCGACTGAGAGTCGGTTACAGTGTGACAACGCAGGTGTGAGGATTCTGACAGCATATCGGGGAGGAGGGTTGTTGTAGAGCAGAGAGGGAGATCTGATGCACTGTGTTAGCTAGCAGCACAGTAATACACAGCACTGCTATCTGGAGTTAGCTCTCTGATGGTTAAGGTGCTGGTGGCACCTGCATTAGCATCTCCTTCCAAAGCTATATCAAATCCAGCCTCAGTGAATCCTGAACCCCCAATCATGTATCCCAGAAGTATTAACTGTCTATGTCCATCTTGTTTGTACCAGAGGATGGTGTTATAGTTTGGTACTCTATGTGAACACTCCATCTTAGCAGACTCTTCCTGGTTCTTGTACAGGGCTGCAGGACTCTGGCCAACATGGTTACTCAGAGAAGAACCTGGAGAGAGAGAGAGAGAGAGAGAGAGAGAGAGAGAGAGAGAGAGAGAGAGAGAGAGAGAGAGAGAGAGAGAGAGAGAGAGAGAGAGAGAGAGAGAGAGAGAGTGTCATTGCCAACAACATTTCATCAATTTTAGAATAAGGGTGTAACGTAACAAAATGTGGGAAAAGTGAAGGGGTCTGAATACTTTCCGAATGCACTGTAAACATGTAGGTGTTCGCCTTAGCAATCTCGCTGGAATAAAGACCTCCTCCATTTCTGTTATTATTGAAAGAGATTGTGATAACATCTCACATCTCAAAATAGGGCTACTTAATGTTAGATCCCTCACTTCCAAGCCAGTCATAGTCAATGAACTAATCACTGATCATAAACTTGATGCGATTGGCCTGACTGAAACATGGCTCAAGAATTATGAATTTACTGCGTAGTCATGGCAGGTAATACTCACATTTTTGGTGACTTCAATATTCACATGGAGAAGACCACAGACACATTTTAAAAACGATCGGCCTATGTCAAATCTCCCATTCCTCTCTTTTGTTTTTCTTTTTTTCTTAAAGCTGTTCACTCAGCCGTGACCGGCCTCACCTCCAGTACAGTAAGTGGCGGTGTATGCACCTCAAAAGTTAGATACGATCCGTCTACCCAATCCCAAAGAAGAAGAAGAAGAAGACATTTCTCATCATTAAATTCCAAGAAAATATTAACCACAAGCAGGTAAAACGGTTATACATGTAAATAGATTGGTTTATGTATGTCACATCTGACGTATCGGTCCACAAAGTCAGTGAAGAAAAGTAAACATAGAATGCATATTTCTTGCAGGCGTTTTACACGTTTACGTGGCGTATTTTGCGTGGACAGTGACGAAAGTGTTACATTTAATCTGCAACGAAGGATGCTGGCAAAACATTTCAAGCTAGCTATAAATAATAGTAGCTAAGTGCAGGTAGCTAGTTTTGATAACATTGTTATAACAATAATAGCTACGTTGGAGAGTACGATGTGGGCAATACGCTATGAATTACAACGTGCCTGCTGTAGGCAATAAGACTTAGGCGAGAAGATTGTCTGCCTGGCTAACTAACGTTAGCCGCTAGCCGATGGTGTTTAGATTTCAGCTAAAGTAAGGATCAGACTAGTTAGTTAGCTAGATTGACATGTTTGCATAACAAACCGTGTTCAAGATCAATAAGTTGCTGCCTATCTACATCTTTGAAAGACCAGAAATGATTTAGCTAACTGTTATAGCGAACGGACATGGCTGTTGGACCTGTGTGCAGCTAGCATTGCGACGTCGATGCGTTTGATCATTGTTTTGTTTACACTTGGCGTTTATTTGTCTAGCTAGCTAACGTTAGATCATCAGCACGAACCACAACTCGTGTCTAGCAAGCAAGCTGAAGAGCAAATCTAGCAAATCATCTGAACGCTTGTCAACCTAGCCAGTTAGTTTCTGGATTCGTCTTGAGGTCAGCCAAGCAAATAGTTGCTGTCAAGTTAGCAAAGCAAAGCTGCAACTATGTCTATGGACGACTTCACTTCGATCAGCCTGCTTTCCCTGTCCATGTTGGTGGGATGTTATGTGGCTGGAACCATTCCTCTGGCTATCAACTTCTCAGAGGTGAGTAGTACTCAAACTACAACTTTTCTGAGAAACAAAGTTCAATTTAAAATGGAGTCTTCGGCAGAAGTCCTTAGCTAGTTACTGAGATTACAGTGCTCATCAATGCACACATTTTTTTGAACAGCATTGCCGGTGGTTTTTAGTGTAGCCAAGCCAAACTAGTCAACTTAAATATATTCCAACGTTCACATACAATTCGACAAATTCAGTGATGTAAGGTAACTGATCACGTGAGACCAAAGTTCATGGTTGGAATATTGATCCCTGCCATGATTGATCCCTGTCCTGGTTGTTATGTAATGCTGATGAACCCTCTCTCCTCTGTCTTGTCCTGCAGGAAAAGCTGAAACTGGTGACGGTCCTGGGAGCAGGGCTGCTGTGTGGTACTGCCCTGGCTGTCATCATCCCTGAGGGGGTCCATGCCCTGTATGAGGAGGTCCTGGAGGGTGAGACTCAGGCTGCGTCCCAAATGCCACCCTATATTCCCTTTATACTACACTACTTTTGACCAGGGCCTATGGGGCTCTAGTCAAAAGTAGTGCACTATGTAATGGTGAGCACAGATAGAACAAGGACACAGATATTTCACTGGATGTATAAATCTGAAGCATCCTCTTGGCCAAATATGGTGGTGAGAGGAAGCCTAGTGGCCGGCAGTGGGAGAAGGTGCGAGATGGATTTTGGCCAACGTTCTGCTAATTTTCTCATTGATGAAACATTTGATCTCAGTACAGTTTTCTGTTCCCAAAACTAGAAATTGTTACGAACAGAGTGGACTAAGTTTTGTAGACTTTACCCTTTGCCAAAGTTGTAAAAAAATTGCGTTGTTTAGACGGAGTGCAAAGGCGAATTGAGTTATTGCACACGCCCACTTCACAGAGTAAGCGTTCTCTAACGGAAATATGCAAATGCATGCTAGAACGCGCACATAGGATCTCGGTAGCTCGTGCTTGGCTCTGCCCAGCTTGCTTGGCTCTGCCCAATATGACTCATTGGTTCCCATTGGAAACGACAGGCTGTGGTCTGTCTTCGGTGATACTGTCTGTTCTGCTTGTGTCTGAGTGGGTGTGTCTGTCTGTAGGTAGCGTGGTAGTGTCTGTTCTGCTTGTGTCTGAGTGGGCTAGCAAGGTCTAGTAGGTAACACTGAGGACATAGTGAAGTGTATCAGGGTTTCCGTTAGCAGGTAAATGCTGGCTTTTGCCCCCCCCCCCCCCAAAAAAAAATAAATAAATAAATGAAAAGCCGATAAATACAATTGTTGCCGGCCAAGTTTTCTGGAAGAAGAAGAAAAATCCATTGCAAAATAATGTTTTTATTAATTGATGGAAATACTATTGGATGTGCTCCAACTTCATAGGATGATATACTTCATGATAATATACTTCATGATAATACACTTCAAAGGATAATACACTTCATAGGATAATATACTTCATGATAATACACTTCATGATAATACACTTCATAGGATAATATACTTCATGATAATATACTTAATGATAATATACTTCATGATAATATACTTCATAGGATAATATACTTCATGATAATACACTTCATGATAATACACTTCATAGGATAATATACTTCATAGGATAATATACTTCATGATAATATACTTCATAGGATAATATACTTCATGATAATATACTTCATAGGATAATATACTTAATAGGATAATATACTTCATAGGATAATATACTTCATGATAATACACTTCATGATAATATACTTCATAGGATAATACACTTCATGATAATATACTTCATAGGATAATATACTTCATAGGATAATATACTTCATGATAATATACTTCATAGGATAATATACTTCATAGGATAATATACTTCATGATAATACACTTCATATGATAATATATATCATATGATAATATATATCATATGATAATATACTTCATGATAATATACTTCATGATAATATACTTCATAGGATAATATACTTCATAGGATAATACACTTCATAGGATAATATACTTCATAGGATAATACACTTCATAGGATAATACACTTCATAGGATAATATACTTCATAGGATAATATACTTCATAGGATAATACACTTCATAGGATAATATACTTCATAGGATAATATACTTCATAGGATAATATACTTCATAGGATAATATACTTCATAGGATAATATACTTCATGATAATATACTTCATGATAATACACTTCAAAGGATAATACACTTCATAGGATAATATACTTCATGATAATACACTTCATGATAATACACTTCATAGGATAATATACTTCATGATAATATACTTCATGATAATATAATTCATAGGATAATATACTTCATGCTAATACACTTCATGATAATACACTTCATAGGATAATATACTTCATAGGATAATATACTTCATATGATAATATACTTCATAGGATAATATACTTAATAGGATAATATACTTCATAGGATAATATACTTCATAGGATAATATACTTCATGATAATACACTTCATGATAATATACTTCATGATAATATACTTCATAGGATAATACACTTCATGATAATATACTTCATAGGATAATATACTTCATGATAATATACTTCATAGGATAATATACTTCATGATAATATACTTCATGATAATACACTTCATATGATAATATATATCATATGATAATATATATCATATGATAATATACTTCATGATAATATACTTCATGATAATATACTTCATAGGATAATATACTTCATAGGATAATATACTTCATAGGATAATACACTTCATAGGATAATATACTTCATAGGATAATACACTTCATAGGATAATATACTTCATAGGGTAATAAATCCTCAAGCTGCTGGACATTAGTGTAGGTGGTGTGTTTCTATATTTACTCATGTTAAAGATGCGAGGTCCTCCATAAGGGACTTCAGCTAAGTGTACCCTGACTGATTGTGTTGGTCAGGCCCAGTCCTAGCAGTCCTGCTGCCGCCCTAGATAGATGGCTAGATCAACATATGTGTCATGTATAGTATAAAGATTTGCAATGGATGGATAGAGGAGAGTAATGATGTGTATCATGAACAGTTGGTGCATTTCAGTTGAGCTTATTCAGTAGCACTTGGAAACTAAACATCGTTGCCAACTATTCACATCGGAGAGTTACAATGTTATAATCACCAGGCAGCCAACTGTCTATAGCAGGAAACAGAGTTGTTATCAATCACTAGGCAGCCAACTGTCTATAGTAGGAAACAGAGTTGTTATCAATCACCAGGCAGCCAACTGTCTATAGTAGGAAACAGAGTTGTTATCAATCATTAGACAGCCAACTGTCTATAGTAGGAAACAGAGTTGTTATCAATCACCAGGCAGCCAACTGTCTATAGTAGGAAACAGAGTTGTTATCAATCACTAGGCAGCCAACTGTCTATAGTAGGAAACAGTTATCAATCACCAGGCAGCCAACTGTCTATAGTAGGAAACAGTTATCAATCACCAGGCAGCCAACTGTCTATAGTAGGAAACAGAGTTGTTATCAATCACTAGGCAGCCAACTGTCTATAGTAGGAAACAGAGTTGTTATCAATCACCAGCCAGCCAACTGTCTATAGTAGGAAACAGAGTTGTTATCAATCACCAGGCAGCCAACTGTCTATAGTAGGAAACAGAGTTGTTATCAATCACTAGGCAGCCAACTGTCTATAGTAGGAAACAGAGTTGTTATCAATCACTAGGCAGCCAACTGTCTATAGTAGGAAACAGTTATCAATCACCAGGCAGCCAACTGTCTATAGTAGGAAACAGTTATCAATCACTAGGCAGCCAACTGTCTATAGTAGGAAACAGAGTTGTTATCAATCACCAGGCAGCCAACTGTCTATAGTAGGAAACAGAGTTGTTATCAATCACTAGGCAGCCAACTGCCTATAGTAGGAAACAGAGTTGTTATCAATCACTAGACAGCCAACTGTCTATAGCAGGAAACAGAGTTGTTATCAATCACTAGACAGCCAACTGTCTATAGTAGGAAACATAGTTGTTATCAATCACTAGGCAGCCAACTGTCTATAGTAGGAAACAGAGTTGTTATCAATCACCAGGCAGCCAACTGTCTATAGTAGGAAACAGAGTTGTTATCAATCACTAGGCAGCCAACTGTCTATAGTAGGAAACAGAGTTGTTATCAATCACTAGGCAGCCAACTGTCTATAGTAGGAAACAGAGTTGTTATCAATCACTAGGCAGCCAACTGTCTATAGTAGGAAACAGAGTTGTTATCAATCACTAGGCAGCCAACTGTCTATAGTAGGAAACAGAGTTGTTATCAATCACCAGGCAGCCAACTGTCTATAGTAGGAAACAGTGTTGTTATCAATCACCAGGCAGCCAACTGTCTATAGTAGGAAACAGAGTTGTTATCAATCACCAGGCAGCCAACTGTCTATAGCAGGAAACAGAGTTGTTATCAATCACTAGACAGCCAACTGTCTATAGTAGGAAACAGTTATCAATCACCAGGCAGCCAACTGTCTACAGTAGGAAACAGAGTTGTTATCAATCACCAGGCAGCCAACTGTCTATAGTAGGAAACAGTTATCAATCACTAGGCAGCCAACTGTCTATAGTAGGAAACAGAGTTGTTATCAATCACTAGGCAGCCAACTGTCTATAGTAGGAAACAGAGTTGTTATCAATCACTAGACAGCCAACTGTCTATAGTAGGAAACAGAGTTGTTATCAATCACTAGGCAGCCAACTGTCTATAGTAGGAAACAGTTATCAATCACCAGGCAGCCAACTGTCTACAGTAGGAAACAGAGTTGTTATCAATCACTAGACAGCCAACTGTCTATAGTAGGAAACAGAGTTGTTATCAATCACCAGGCAGCCAACTGTCTATAGTAGGAAACAGAGTTGTTATCAATCACCAGGCAGCCAACTGTCTATAGTAGGAAACAGAGTTGTTATCAATCACCAGGCAGCCAACTGTCTATAGTAGGAAACAGAGTTGTTATCAATCACCAGGCAGCCAACTGTCTATAGCAGGAAACAGAGTTGTTATCAATCACTAGACAGCCAACTGTCTATAGTAGGAAACAGTTATCAATCACCAGGCAGCCAACTGTCTACAGTAGGAAACAGAGTTGTTATCAATCACCAGGCAGCCAACTGTCTATAGTAGGAAACAGTTATCAATCACTAGGCAGCCAACTGTCTATAGTAGGAAACAGAGTTGTTATCAATCACTAGGCAGCCAACTGTCTATAGTAGGAAACAGAGTTGTTATCAATCACTAGACAGCCAACTGTCTATAGTAGGAAACAGAGTTGTTATCAATCACTAGGCAGCCAACTGTCTATAGTAGGAAACAGTTATCAATCACCAGGCAGCCAACTGTCTACAGTAGGAAACAGAGTTGTTATCAATCACTAGACAGCCAACTGTCTATAGTAGGAAACAGAGTTGTTATCAATCACTAGGCAGCCAACTGTCTATAGTAGGAAACAGTGTTGTTATCAATCACCAGGCAGCCAACTGTCTATAGTAGGAAACAGAGTTGTTATCAATCACTAGACAGCCAACTGTCTACAGTAGGAAACAGTTATCAATCACCAGGCAGCCAACTGTCTACAGTAGGAAACAGAGTTGTTATCAATCACTAGACAGCCAACTGTCTATAGTAGGAAACAGAGTTGTTATCAATCACTAGGCAGCCAACTGTCTATAGTAGGAAACAGAGTTGTTATCAATCACCAGGCAGCCAACTGTCTATAGTAGGAAACAGAGTTGTTATCAATCACTAGGCAGCCAACTGTCTATAGTAGGAAACAGTTATCAATCACCAGGCAGCCAACTGTCTATAGTAGGAAACAGTTATCAATCACTAGGCAGCCAACTGTCTATAGTAGGAAACAGAGTTGTTATCAATCACTAGGCAGCCAACTGTCTACAGTAGGAAACAGTTATCAATCACCAGGCAGCCAACTGTCTATAGTAGGAAACAGAGTTGTTATCAATCACCAGGCAGCCAACTGTCTATAGTAGGAAACAGTTATCAATCACTAGGCAGCCAACTGTCTATAGTAGGAAACAGTTATCAATCACCAGGCAGCCAACTGTCTATAGTAGGAAACAGTTATCAATCACTAGGCAGCCAACTGTCTATAGCAGGAAACAGAGTTGTTATCAATCACCAGGCAGCCAACTGTCTATAGCAGGAAACAGAGTTGTTATCAATCACTAGGCAGCCAACTGTCTATAGTAGGAAACAGAGTTGTTATCAATCACCAGGCAGCCAACTGTCTATAGTAGGAAACAGAGTTGTTATCAATCACTAGGCAGCCAACTGTCTATAGTAGGAAACAGAGTTGTTATCAATCACTAGGCAGCCAACTGTCTACAGTAGGAAACAGTTATCAATCACTAGGCAGCCAACTGTCTATAGTAGGAAACAGTTATCAATCACCAGGCAGCCAACTGTCTATAGCAGGAAACAGAGTTGTTATCAATCACTAGGCAGCCAACTGTCTATAGCAGGAAACAGAGTTGTTATCAATCACTAGGCAGCCAACTGTCTATAGTAGGAAACAGAGTTGTTATCAATCACCAGGCAGCCAACTGTCTATAGTAGGAAACAGAGTCGTTATCAATCACTAGGCAGCCAACTGTCTACAGTAGGAAACAGTTATCAATCACTAGGCAGCCAACTGTCTATAGTAGGAAACAGTTATCAATCACCAGGCAGCCAACTGTCTATAGCAGGAAACAGAGTTGTTATCAATCACTAGGCAGCCAACTGTCTATAGTAGGAAACAGAGTTGTTATCAATCACTAGGCAGCCAACTGTCTATAGTAGGAAACAGAGTTGTTATCAATCACCAGGCAGCCAACTGTCTATAGTAGGAAACAGAGTTGTTATCAATCACCAGGCAGCCAACTGTCTATAGTAGGAAACAGAGTTGTTATCAATCACTAGGCAGCCAACTGTCTATAGTAGGAAACAGAGTTGTTATCAATCACTAGGCAGCCAACTGTCTATAGTAGGAAACAGTTATCAATCACCAGGCAGCCAACTGTCTATAGTAGGAAACAGTTATCAATCACTAGGCAGCCAACTGTCTATAGTAGGAAACAGTTATCAATCACCAGGCAGCCAACTGTCTATAGCAGGAAACAGAGTTGTTATCAATCACTAGGCAGCCAACTGTCTATAGTAGGAAACAGAGTTGTTATCAATCACCAGGCAGCCAACTGTCTACAGTAGGAAACAGTTATCAATCACTAGGCAGCCAACTGTCTATAGTAGGAAACAGTTATCAATCACCAGGCAGCCAACTGTCTATAGCAGGAAACAGAGTTGTTATCAATCACTAGGCAGCCAACTGTCTATAGTAGGAAACAGAGTTGTTATCAATCACTAGGCAGCCAACTGTCTATAGTAGGAAACAGAGTTGTTATCAATCACCAGGCAGCCAACTGTCTATAGTAGGAAACAGAGTTGTTATCAATCACCAGGCAGCCAACTGTCTATAGTAGGAAACAGAGTTGTTATCAATCACTAGGCAGCCAACTGTCTATAGTAGGAAACAGAGTTGTTATCAATCACTAGGCAGCCAACTGTCTACAGTAGGAAACAGTTATCAATCACCAGGCAGCCACCTGTCTATAGTAGGAAACAGAGTTGTTATCAATCACTAGGCAGCCAACTGTCTATAGTAGGAAACAGAGTTGTTATCAATCACTAGGCAGCCAACTGTCTATAGTAGGAAACAGAGTTGTTATCAATCACCAGGCAGCCAACTGTCTATAGTAGGAAACAGAGTTGTTATCAATCACCAGGCAGCCAACTGTCTATAGTAGGAAACAGAGTTGTTATCAATCACTAGGCAGCCAACTGTCTATAGTAGGAAACAGAGTTGTTATCAATCACTAGGCAGCCAACTGTCTATAGTAGGAAACAGTTATCAATCACTAGGCAGCCAACTGTCTATAGTAGGAAACAGTTATCAATCACTAGGCAGCCAACTGTCTATAGTAGGAAACAGAGTTGTTATCAATCACTAGGCAGCCAACTGTCTATAGTAGGAAACAGAGTTGTTATCAATCACCAGGCAGCCAACTGTCTATAGTAGGAAACAGAGTTGTTATCAATCACTAGGCAGCCAACTGTCTATAGTAGGAAACAGAGTTGTTATCAATCACTAGGCAGCCAACTGTCTACAGTAGGAAACAGTTATCAATCACTAGGCAGCCAACTGTCTATAGTAGGAAACAGTTATCAATCACTAGGCAGCCAACTGTCTATAGTAGGAAACAGTTATCAATCACCAGGCAGCCAACTGTCTATAGTAGGAAACAGTTATCAATCACCAGGCAGCCAACTGTCTATAGCAGGAAACAGAGTTGTTATCAATCACTAGGCAGCCAACTGTCTATAGCAGGAAACAGAGTTGTTATCAATCACTAGGCAGCCAACTGTCTATAGTAGGAAACAGAGTTGTTATCAATCACCAGGCAGCCAACTGTCTATAGTAGGAAACAGAGTTGTTATCAATCACTAGGCAGCCAACTGTCTACAGTAGGAAACAGTTATCAATCACTAGGCAGCCAACTGTCTATAGTAGGAAACAGTTATCAATCACCAGGCAGCCAACTGTCTATAGCAGGAAACAGAGTTGTTATCAATCACTAGGCAGCCAACTGTCTATAGTAGGAAACAGAGTTGTTATCAATCACTAGGCAGCCAACTGTCTATAGTAGGAAACAGAGTTGTTATCAATCACCAGGCAGCCAACTGTCTATAGTAGGAAACAGAGTTGTTATCAATCACCAGGCAGCCAACTGTCTATAGTAGGAAACAGAGTTGTTATCAATCACTAGGCAGCCAACTGTCTATAGTAGGAAACAGAGTTGTTATCAATCACTAGGCAGCCAACTGTCTACAGTAGGAAACAGTTATCAATCACTAGGCAGCCAACTGTCTATAGTAGGAAACAGAGTTGTTATCAATCACTAGGCAGCCAACTGTCTATAGCAGGAAACAGTTATCAATCACTAGGCAGCCAACTGTCTATAGTAGGAAACAGAGTTGTTATCAATCACTAGGCAGCCAACTGTCTATAGCAGGAAACAGTTATCAATCACTAGGCAGCCAACTGTCTATAGTAGGAAACAGAGTTGTTATCAATCACTAGGCAGCCAACTGTCTATAGTAGGAAACAGAGTTGTTATCAATCACCAGGCAGCCAACTGTCTATAGTAGGAAACAGAGTTGTTATCAATCACCAGGCAGCCAACTGTCTATAGTAGGAAACAGAGTTGTTATCAATCACTAGGCAGCCAACTGTCTATAGTAGGAAACAGAGTTGTTATCAATCACCAGGCAGCCAACTGTCTATAGTAGGAAACAGTTATCAATCACTAGGCAGCCAACTGTCTATAGTAGGAAACAGAGTTGTTATCAATCACCAGGCAGCCAACTGTCTATAGTAGGAAACAGTTATCAATCACTAGGCAGCCAACTGTCTATAGTAGGAAACAGAGTTGTTATCAATCACTAGGCAGCCAACTGTCTATAGTAGGAAACAGAGTTGTTATCAATCACTAGACAGCCAACTGTCTATAGTAGGAAACAGAGTTGTTATCAATCACCAGGCAGCCAACTGTCTATAGTAGGAAACAGTTATCAATCACTAGGCAGCCAACTGTCTATAGTAGGAAACAGAGTTGTTATCAATCACTAGGCAGCCAACTGTCTATAGTAGGAAACAGAGTTGTTATCAATCACCAGGCAGCCAACTGTCTATAGTAGGAAACAGAGTCGTTATCAATCACTAGGCAGCCAACTGTCTACAGTAGGAAACAGTTATCAATCACTAGGCAGCCAACTGTCTATAGTAGGAAACAGTTATCAATCACCAGGCAGCCAACTGTCTATAGCAGGAAACAGAGTTGTTATCAATCACTAGGCAGCCAACTGTCTATAGTAGGAAACAGAGTTGTTATCAATCACTAGGCAGCCAACTGTCTATAGTAGGAAACAGAGTTGTTATCAATCACCAGGCAGCCAACTGTCTATAGTAGGAAACAGAGTTGTTATCAATCACCAGGCAGCCAACTGTCTATAGTAGGAAACAGAGTTGTTATCAATCACTAGGCAGCCAACTGTCTATAGTAGGAAACATAGTTGTTATCAATCACTAGGCAGCCAACTGTCTATAGTAGGAAACAGTTATCAATCACCAGGCAGCCAACTGTCTATAGTAGGAAACAGTTATCAATCACTAGGCAGCCAACTGTCTATAGTAGGAAACAGTTATCAATCACCAGGCAGCCAACTGTCTATAGCAGGAAACAGAGTTGTTATCAATCACTAGGCAGCCAACTGTCTATAGTAGGAAACAGAGTTGTTATCAATCACCAGGCAGCCAACTGTCTACAGTAGGAAACAGTTATCAATCACTAGGCAGCCAACTGTCTATAGTAGGAAACAGTTATCAATCACCAGGCAGCCAACTGTCTATAGCAGGAAACAGAGTTGTTATCAATCACTAGGCAGCCAACTGTCTATAGTAGGAAACAGAGTTGTTATCAATCACTAGGCAGCCAACTGTCTATAGTAGGAAACAGAGTTGTTATCAATCACCAGGCAGCCAACTGTCTATAGTAGGAAACAGAGTTGTTATCAATCACCAGGCAGCCAACTGTCTATAGTAGGAAACAGAGTTGTTATCAATCACTAGGCAGCCAACTGTCTATAGTAGGAAACAGAGTTGTTATCAATCACCAGGCAGCCAACTGTCTATAGTAGGAAACAGTTATCAATCACTAGGCAGCCAACTGTCTATAGTAGGAAACAGAGTTGTTATCAATCACTAGGCAGCCAACTGTCTATAGTAGGAAACAGAGTTGTTATCAATCACCAGGCAGCCAACTGTCTATAGTAGGAAACAGAGTTGTTATCAATCACTAGGCAGCCAACTGTCTATAGTAGGAAACAGAGTTGTTATCAATCACTAGGCAGCCAACTGTCTATAGTAGGAAACAGAGTTGTTATCAATCACCAGGCAGCCAACTGTCTATAGTAGGAAACAGAGTTGTTATCAATCACTTGGCAGCCAACTGTCTATAGTAGGAAACAGAGTTGTTATCAATCACTAGGCAGCCAACTGTCTACAGTAGGAAACAGTTATCAATCACTAGGCAGCCAACTGTCTATAGTAGGAAACAGTTATCAATCACTAGGCAGCCAACTGTCTATAGTAGGAAACAGTTATCAATCACCAGGCAGCCAACTGTCTATAGTAGGAAACAGTTATCAATCACCAGGCAGCCAACTGTCTATAGCAGGAAACAGAGTTGTTATCAATCACTAGGCAGCCAACTGTCTATAGCAGGAAACAGAGTTGTTATCAATCACTAGGCAGCCAACTGTCTATAGTAGGAAACAGAGTTGTTATCAATCACCAGGCAGCCAACTGTCTATAGTAGGAAACAGAGTTGTTATCAATCACTAGGCAGCCAACTGTCTACAGTAGGAAACAGTTATCAATCACTAGGCAGCCAACTGTCTATAGTAGGAAACAGTTATCAATCACCAGGCAGCCAACTGTCTATAGCAGGAAACAGAGTTGTTATCAATCACTAGGCAGCCAACTGTCTATAGTAGGAAACAGAGTTGTTATCAATCACTAGGCAGCCAACTGTCTATAGTAGGAAACAGAGTTGTTATCAATCACCAGGCAGCCAACTGTCTATAGTAGGAAACAGAGTTGTTATCAATCACCAGGCAGCCAACTGTCTATAGTAGGAAACAGAGTTGTTATCAATCACTAGGCAGCCAACTGTCTATAGTAGGAAACAGAGTTGTTATCAATCACTAGGCAGCCAACTGTCTACAGTAGGAAACAGAGTTGTTATCAATCATTAGACAGCCAACTGTCTATAGTAGGAAACAGAGTTGTTATCAATCACCAGGCAGCCAACTGTCTACAGTAGGAAACAGAGTTGTTATCAATCATTAGACAGCCAACTGTCTATAGTAGGAAACAGAGTTGTTATCAATCACTAGGCAGCCAACTGTCTATAGTAGGAAACAGTTATCAATCACTAGGCAGCCAACTGTCTATAGTAGGAAACAGAGTTGTTATCAATCACTAGGCAGCCAACTGTCTATAGCAGGAAACAGTTATCAATCACCAGGCAGCCAACTGTCTATAGCAGGAAACAGAGTTGTTATCAATCACTAGGCAGCCAACTGTCTATAGTAGGAAACAGAGTTGTTATCAATCACTAGGCAGCCAACTGTCTATAGTAGGAAACAGAGTTGTTATCAATCACCAGGCAGCCAACTGTCTATAGTAGGAAACAGAGTTGTTATCAATCACCAGGCAGCCAACTGTCTATAGTAGGAAACAGAGTTGTTATCAATCACTAGGCAGCCAACTGTCTATAGTAGGAAACAGAGTTGTTATCAATCACCAGGCAGCCAACTGTCTATAGTAGGAAACAGTTATCAATCACCAGGCAGCCAACTGTCTATAGTAGGAAACAGAGTTGTTATCAATCACCAGGCAGCCAACTGTCTATAGTAGGAAACAGTTATCAATCACTAGGCAGCCAACTGTCTATAGTAGGAAACAGAGTTGTTATCAATCACTAGGCAGCCAACTGTCTATAGTAGGAAACAGAGTTGTTATCAATCACTAGACAGCCAACTGTCTATAGTAGGAAACAGAGTTGTTATCAATCACCAGGCAGCCAACTGTCTATAGTAGGAAACAGTTATCAATCACTAGGCAGCCAACTGTCTATAGTAGGAAACAGAGTTGTTATCAATCACTAGGCAGCCAACTGTCTATAGTAGGAAACAGAGTTGTTATCAATCACTAGACAGCCAACTGTCTATAGTAGGAAACAGAGTTGTTATCAATCACCAGGCAGCCAACTGTCTATAGTAGGAAACAGAGTTGTTATCAATCACCAGGCAGCCAACTGTCTATAGCAGGAAACAGAGTTGTTATCAATCACTAGGCAGCCAACTGTCTATAGTAGGAAACAGAGTTGTTATCAATCACTAGGCAGCCAACTGTCTATAGTAGGAAACAGAGTTGTTATCAATCACCAGGCAGCCAACTGTCTATAGTAGGAAACAGAGTTGTTATCAATCACCAGGCAGCCAACTGTCTATAGTAGGAAACAGAGTTGTTATCAATCACTAGGCAGCCAACTGTCTATAGTAGGAAACAGAGTTGTTATCAATCACCAGGCAGCCAACTGTCTATAGTAGGAAACAGTTATCAATCACTAGGCAGCCAACTGTCTATAGTAGGAAACAGAGTTGTTATCAATCACCAGGCAGCCAACTGTCTATAGTAGGAAACAGTTATCAATCACTAGGCAGCCAACTGTCTATAGTAGGAAACAGAGTTGTTATCAATCACTAGGCAGCCAACTGTCTATAGTAGGAAACAGAGTTGTTATCAATCACTAGACAGCCAACTGTCTATAGTAGGAAACAGAGTTGTTATCAATCACCAGGCAGCCAACTGTCTATAGTAGGAAACAGTTATCAATCACTAGGCAGCCAACTGTCTATAGTAGGAAACAGTTATCAATCACTAGGCAGCCAACTGTCTATAGTAGGAAACAGAGTTGTTATCAATCACTAGGCAGCCAACTGTCTATAGTAGGAAACAGAGTTGTTATCAATCACTAGACAGCCAACTGTCTATAGTAGGAAACAGAGTTGTTATCAATCACCAGGCAGCCAACTGTCTATAGTAGGAAACAGAGTTGTTATCAATCACCAGGCAGCCAACTGTCTATAGTAGGAAACAGAGTTGTTATCAATCACCAGGCAGCCAACTGTCTATAGTAGGAAACAGAGTTATCAATAAGCCACGTGTATCACACGAGTCACGACCCCACAATAGTTCAAATTACAATAAACATTACATTTGTTAACATCATCCAGTAGGACTGTAAAAAGAGTGATATATAATTTGAGTTTTGGAAACTAGCGGTTTCATGTCGCGGGCCTCGTTTCACAGGATCATTGTAAAATAAGCATTCTCTCAATGAACCAGCCTTAACGAATTTCATTTATTTACATATAGAATTTGATTGTCCAACATCAGTTTTATAATTTCTTCAGTTTGTGGCCACCTAGAGTGGCCTCTTCCCACTGCTGTGGTGGTGAATCACAGCGGGAGTGCGGCGTGGGTGGCCTCTTCCCACTGCTGGGGTGGTGAATCACAGCGGGAGTGGGGCGTGGGTGGCCTCTTCCCACTGCTGGGGTGGTGAATCGCAGCGGGAGTGGGGCTTGGGTGGCCTCTTCCCACTGCTGGGGTGCTGAATCGCAGCGGGAGTGGGGCGTGGGTGGCCTCTTCCCACTGCTGGGGTGGTGAATCGCAGCGGGAGTGGGGCGTGGGTGGCCTCTTCCCACTGCTGGGGTGGTGAATCGCAGAGGGAGTGGGGCGTGGGTGGCCTCTTCCCACTGCTGTGGTGCTGAATCGCAGCGGGAGTGGGGCGTGGGTGGCCTCTTCCCACTGCTGGGGTGGTGAATCGCAGCGGGAGTGGGGCGTGGGTGGCCTCTTCCCACTGCTGTGGTGCTGAATCGCAGCGGGAGTGGGGCGTGGGTGGCCTCTTCCCACTGCTGGGGTGGTGAATCGCAGCGGGAGTGGGGCGTGGGTGGCCTCTTCCCACTGCTGTGGTGGTGAATCACAGCGGGAGTGGGGCGTGGGTGGCCTCTTCCCACTGCTGGGGTGGTGAATCACAGCGGGAGTGGGGCGTGGGTGGCCTCTTCCCACTGCTGGGGTGGTGAATCACAGCGGGAGTGGGGCGTGGGTGGCCTCTTCCCACTGCTGTGGTGGTGAATCACAGCGGGAGTGGGGCGTGGGTGGCCTCTTCCCACTGCTGGGGTGGTGAATCACAGCGGGAGTGGGGCGTGGGTGGCCTCTTCCCACTGCTGGGGTGGTGAATCACAGCGGGAGTGGGGCGTGGGTGGCCTCTTCCCACTGCTGTGGTGGTGAATCACAGCGGGAGTGGGGCGTGGGTGGCCTCTTCCCACTGCTGGGGTGCTGAATCGCAGCGGGAGTGGGGCGTGGGTGGCCTCTTCCCACTGCTGGGGTGGTGAATCGCAGCGGGAGTGGGGCGTGGGTGGCCTCTTCCCACTGCTGTGGTGCTGAATCGCAGCGGGAGTGGGGCGTGGGTGGCCTCTTCCCACTGCTGGGGTGGTGAATCGCAGCGGGAGTGGGGCGTGGGTGGCCTCTTCCCACTGCTGTGGTGCTGAATCGCAGCGGGAGTGGGGCGTGGGTGGCCTCTTCCCACTGCTGGGGTGGTGAATCACAGCGGGAGTGGGGCGTGGGTGGCCTCTTCCCACTGCTGGGGTGGTGAATCACAGCGGGAGTGGGGCGTGGGTGGCCTCTTCCCACTGCTGGGGTGGTGAATCACAGCGGGAGTGGGGCGTGGGTGGCCTCTTCCCACTGCTGGGGTGGTGAATCACAGCGGGAGTGGGGCGTGGGTGGCCTCTTCCCACTGCTGGGGTGGTGAATCGCAGCGGGAGTGGGGCGTGGGTGGCCTCTTCCCACTGTTGTGGTGCTGATTCACAGCGGGAGTGGGGCGTGGGTGGCCTCTTCCCACTGCTGGGGTGGTTTACTAGGCCCAATTAAAATGTTCATGCCTAGGCTAAATTAAATTAGAGAGGCCTAGATTGTCTTTGAAACCAGCTGTGTTTTGTTATTCATTAATACATTTTTTTAATACAAATAGCCTATAGGACAGGTCATTCGCAAATTATATTATACAAATATTATATTTAGAAGTTTTATTACTGGTGACTTGTTCTTCTCGTCCAGGGGAGTCAAACTCATCCAATGGAGGGCCTAGTGTCTGCTGGTTTTAGTTTAAGACCTAGACAACCAGGTGAGGGGAGTTCCTTACTAAGACCTAGACAACCAGGTGTGGGGAGTTCCTTACTAATCAGTGACCCTTAATTCATCAATCAAGTACAGGGGAGGAGTGAAACCCTGCAGACACTCGGCCCTCCGTGGAATGAGTTGGACACGTGTTCTAGGCTAAATGTTTTTTTAAATGATATTCATTTATGATTTATAGCAGGGATGAAGACGCGACGGGAAACGTTTTGCTTTTCAACAAAACCTGTGATGTTGGTATTACCATTTTTCTACTTTATTTTATTAAGACTTTACAGGCTAATTTCTATTCTGTTAAAATGAATTACAATAATATAAATGTGATTTTTGAGCACCGTGGGTGGACGCCCTAATGCGTTACGCACCCAATGCATATGTAAATTAAAATCTTGCCGGTCACGTTATCTGGCGCCAAATGTTCCTAACGGAAACCAAGAAGTGTATGTCTGTCTCTGAATCTACTGTATGGGTTAGGGTCTCTGAATGTACTGTATGGGTTAGGGTCTCTGAATCTACTGTATGGGTTAGGGTCTCTGAATCTACTGTATGGGTTAGGGTCTCTATATCTACTGTATGGGTTAGGGTCTCTATATCTACTGTATGGGTTAGGGTCTCAATCTACTGTATGGGTTAGGGTCTCTGAATCTACTGTATGGGTTAGGGTCTCTGAATCTACTGTATGGGTTAGGGTCTCTGAATCTACTGTATGGGTTAGGGTCTCTGAATCTACTGTATGGGTTAGGGTCTCTGAATCTACTGTATGGGTTAGGGTCTCTGGATCTACTGTATGGGTTAGGGTCTCTGAATCTACTGTATGGGTTAGGGTCTCTGAATCTACTGTATGGGTTAGGGTCTCTGAATCTACTGTATGGGTTAGGGTCTCTGAATCTACTGTATGGGTTAGGGTCTCTGAATCTACTGTATGGGTTAGGGTCTCTGAATCTACTGTATGGGTTAGGGTCTCTGAATCTACTGTATGGGTTAGGGTCTCTGAATCTACTGTATGGGTTAGGGTCTCTGAATCTACTGTATGGGTTAGGGTCTCTGAATCTACTGTATGGGTTAGGGTCTCTGAATCTACTGTATGGGTTAGTGTCTCTGAATCTACTGTATGGGTTAGGGTCTCTGAATCTACTGTATGGGTTAGGGTCTCTGTCTTTGAATCTACTGTATGGGTTAGGGTCTCTGAATGTACTGTATGGGTTAGGGTCACTGAATCTGCTGTATGGGTTAGGGTCTTTGTCTCTGAATCTACTGTATGGGTTAGGGTCTCTGAATCTACTGTATGGGTTAGGGTCTCTGAATCTACTGTATGGGTTAGGGTCTCTGAATGTACTGTATGGGTTAGGGTCTCTGAATCTACTGTATGGGTTAGGGTCTCTGTCTCTTAATCTACTGTATGGGTTAGGGTCTCTGAATCTACTGTATGGGTTAGGGTCTTTGTCTCTGAATCTACTGTATGGGTTAGGGTCTCTGAATCTACTGTATGGGTTAGGGTCTCTGAATCTACTGTATGGGTTAGGGTCTCTGTATCTACTGTATGGGTTAGGGTCTCTGTATCTACTGTATGGGTTAGGGTCTCTGAATCTACTGTATGGGTTAGGGTCTCTGAATCTACTGTATGGGTTAGGGTCTCTGAATATACTGTATGGGTTAGGGTCTCTGAATCTACTGTATGGGTTAGGGTCACTGAATCTGCTGTATGGGTTAGGGTCTTTGTCTCTGAATCTACTGTATGGGTTAGGGTCTTTGTCTCTGAATCTACTGTATGGGTTAGGGTCTCTGAATCTACTGTATGGGTTAGGGTCTCTGAATGTACTGTATGGGTTAGGGTCTCTGTATCTACTGTATGGGTTAGGGTCTCTGAATCTACTGTATGGGTTAGGGTCTCTGAATCTACTGTATGGGTTAGGGTCTCTGAATCTACTGTATGGGTTAGGGTCTCTGAATCTACTGTATGGGTTAGGGTCTCTGAATCTACTGTATGGGTTAGGGTCTCTGAATCTACTGTATGGGTTAGTGTCTCTGAATCTACTGTATGGGTTAGGGTCTCTGAATCTACTGTATGGGTTAGGGTCTCTGAATCTACTGTATGGGTTAGGGTCTCTGAATCTACTGTATGGGTTAGGGTCTCTGAATCTACTGTATGGGTTAGGGTCTCTGAATCTACTGTATGGGTTAGGGTCTCTGAATCTACTGTATGGGTTAGGGTCTCTGAATCTACTGTATGGGTTAGGGTCTCTGAATCTACTGTATGGGTTAGGGTCTCTGAATCTACTGTATGGGTTAGGGTATCTGAATCTACTGTATGGGTTAGGGTCTCTGAATCTACTGTATGGGTTAGGGTCTCTGAATCTACTGTATGGGTTAGGGTCTCTGAATCTACTGTATGGGTTAGGGTCTCTGAATCTGCTGTATGGGTTAGGGTCTCTGAATCTACTGTATGGGTTAGGGTATCTGAATCTACTGTATGGGTTAGGGTCTCTGAATCTACTGTATGGGTTAGGGTCTCCGAATCTACTGTATGGGTTAGGGTCTCTGAATCTACTGTATGGGTTAGGGTCTCTGAATCTGCTGTATGGGTTAGGGTCTCTGTCTCTGAATCTACTGTATGGGTTAGGGTCTCGGTCTCTGAATCTACTGTATGGGTTAGGGTCTCTGAATCTACTGTATGGGTTAGGGTCTCAATCTACTGTATGGGTTAGGGTCTCTGAATCTACTGTATGGGTTAGGGTCTCTGAATCTACTGTATGGGTTAGGGTCTCTGAATCTACTGTATGGGTTAGGGTCTCTGAATCTACTGTATGGGTTAGGGTCTCTGAATCTGCTGTATGGGTTAGGGTCTCTGTCTCTGAATCTACTGTATGGGTTAGGGTCTCTGAATCTACTGTATGGGTTAGGGTCTCAATCTACTGTATGGGTTAGGGTCTCAATCTACTGTATGGGTTAGGGTCTCTGTCTCTGAATCTACTGTATGGGTTAGGGTCTCTGAATCTACTGTATGGGTTAGGGTCTCTGAATCTACTGTATGGGTTAGGGTCTCTGAATCTACTGTATGGGTTAGGGTCTCTGAATCTGCTGTATGGGTTAGGGTCTCTGTCTCTGAATCTACTGTATGGGTTAGGGTCTCTGAATCTACTGTATGGGTTAGGGTCTCAATCTACTGTATGGGTTAGGGTCTCAATCTACTGTATGGGTTAGGGTCTCTGTCTCTGAATCTACTGTATGGGTTAGGGTCTCTGAATCTACTGTATGGGTTAGGGTCTCTGAATCTACTGTATGGGTTAGGGTCTCTGAATCTACTGTATGGGTTAGGGTCTCTGAATCTACTGTATGGGTTAGGGTCTCTGAAACTACTGTATGGGTTAGGGTCTCTGAATCTACTGTATGGGTTAGGGTCTCTGAATCTACTGTATGGGTTAGGGTCTCTGTCTCTGAATCTACTGTATGGGTTAGGGTCTCTGTCTCTGAATCTACTGTATGGGTTAGGGTCTCTGTCTCTGAATCTACTGTATGGGTTAGGGTCTCTGTCTCTGTATCTACTGTATGGGTTAGGGTCTCTGAATCTACTGTATGGGTTAGGGTCTCTGAATCTACTGTATGGGTTAGGGTCTCTGTCTCTTAATCTACTGTATGGGTTAGGGTCTCTGAATCTACTGTATGGGTTAGGGTCTCTGAATCTACTGTATGGGTTAGGGTCTCTGTCTCTCTCTCTCTGTAGGTTTGCACCATGCCCCTGTCCAGGCGGAGGGGGTGGGGGTGTCTGAGCCCAAGGAGGGTGTGGATGCAGCTCTGGGGGTCGGTGGGGGCCACAGCCACAGCCACCAACACCTCCATGCCTACATCGGGGTTTCCCTGGTCCTGGGGTTCGTCTTCATGCTGCTGGTCGACCAGATAGGAAGCGCCCACGTACACAGCAGCGCTGACGGTCAGTCTGGGAACAGCATGCGCGCACACACACACACACACACACACACACACACACACACACGGGGACACAGACACAGACGGGACAGGACAGACAGGACAGAAATAACAGTCAGTGTGGGTGGAGCTCACCACTCTCAGGGCCTGTTTCCCGGACACAGATGAAGCCTAGTAGTCCTGAACTAAGATATGTTCAGTGGAGAATCACCATTGAAAGTGCTTTTCAGCCCAGGGTTAGGCTTAATCTGTCCGGGAAACCAGGCCCTCAAGGTTCTACTTTTTTAAAGCAATATTTGTCCATTGAGTGGTCTGTCTGATTTGATGTGTGTGTTTGTTTAGATCCAGAATCTGCGAGGGTTGCCAGTTCAAAGATCACCACCACTTTGGGACTGGTGGTCCACGCAGCAGGTAAGATGGCTTCATTATACAATGTTTCAGACCGAGACGTTTTAGGAAGAAGAGTGTGTGGAAGGCTATGAAGGCTTGTTGGTGTTTTTTTTATTTTTTTTTGGTACGATTTGATAAATGTTCTTTTAAACAATACAATACTCTACATTCCAGCGGACGGAGTGGCTCTCGGAGCAGCTGCTTCCACCTCCCAGACCAGTGTTCAGCTCATTGTCTTTGTGGCCATCATGCTTCACAAGGTACAATGACAACCCCGTTCATCTTATCGCGCTCCATGTTTTGTTTCAACACGTTTGTAGCGGATGTCACTGTGTTGGTTAACAGAATAGCTTCCTTCCTTTTTAAAAAAAACATTTTTAGTCATTTAGCAGACGCTCTTATCCAGAGCGACTTACAGTTAGTGAGTGCATACATTATTATTTTTTCATACTGGCCCCCCGTGGGAATCGAACCCACAACCCTGGCGTTGCAAACGCCATGCTCTACCAATTGAGGTACATCCCTGCCGGCCATTCCACTCCCCTACCCTGGATGACGCTGGGCCAATTGTGCGCCGCCCCATGGGTCTCCCGTTCACGGCCGGCTGCGACAGAGCCTGGATTCGAACCAGGATCTCTAGTGGCACAGCTAGCACTGCGATGCAGCGCCTTAGACCACTGCCCCACTCGGGAGGTTTACTTGTTGGTTAACAGAATAGCTTCCTCACTAGCCCACACTATAACAACGTTTTAAATTCACTAACAATATGAACAACACAAAACAGATAAAGGAACAACTATGAGGTAACAATTAAAAAGTAACCAATCAATGCTACATACCCCCCCCCCCCCGTCTAGTATGTATACATAGGTGTTAGTTCAGTTGTAATTCCTGTAATTGGTCTGTATGTTAAACTGTCTCTCTTTCTCCCCAGGCCCCAGCAGCCTTTGGCCTGGTCTCTTTCCTGATGCATGCTGGTCTGGAGAGGAACCGGATCCGTAAACACCTGCTGGTCTTCGCCCTGGCAGCACCCGTCCTCGCCATGGTTACCTTCGTAGGACTCAGCCAGGTCAGTTGGGGGAGGGGGGGGGGTCCCATGAGCCCAGAATGCTACTCAATCCTCCCACTACTCCTCTCCCCAGCCCGTAGAATGAAATAATGCCCTGAGATAACATGCTCCATTTTAAAGTAGTCAACTGAGTGGAACACAGGATTCCATCCAAATGAAGTTCTCCCTTTTTAAATAGAATCAATACAAACTCCCCTGTTAACTAACCCTAACCCTAACCCAAACTCCCCTGTTTCTTCCTCCTTCCAGTCCAGTAAAGAGGCGCTGTCAGATGTGAATGCCACGGGCGTGGCCATGTTGTTCTCCGCCGGGACCTTCCTGTACGTCGCCACGGTACATGTCCTTCCCGAGGTGGGCGGGACCGGACACAGCCACGCCCCCGCTCCGGGGAAGGAAGCAGCGAAGGGACTGAGCAAGGTGGAAGTTGGAACCTTGCTTTTGGGTTGTCTGATACCACTGGTACTGTCTGTTGGACACCAGCACTAGAGAGGAGTAAGATGGAGGGATAAGGAGAGGAGAGGAGAGGAGAGGAGAGGGGTAAGATGGAGAGGAGAGGAGAGGAGAGGAGGGGGTTTAAAGTGAAAGCAGCCAAACAAGACACATCTGTCATATTTACCTGTTCTGTGACTGCTGATTGGTTGGAGTGGGACAACGACCTGCGGCGTGATCAGAACCATTAAAACCACGCCGGAAGACACAGGAGTCCTGATGATGACATCATAATAACAGCAACCTCCCACTTTTTCTACACTCTACGAGAAGTGCTGTCTGCCGATACTGTAGACAAAAGACTTCTACCACTATGTTTTTTTTTATTTCTAAGCTCTAGGTAGGCTGTGCAAGATAGCAGGGGAGTTGGATCATGGCTGTATCCTGTTTCAGTGATACAGATGGCAAGTGTCGACTGACTCCTGAACTCATGTTAATGTACATGCTTTTATTTGTTGACGACTGGGCTTTAAGAAATGTAAAGACCTTATTTGTGACATCTTGCAGTGAAAGGAACGTTTTTAAATGTGTGATTTTCACACTCGCTGGTTTTTAGAGCAATGCCACAAATGTGCCACAAACACACTGTAAGAACTCTGCTCTTACTGTAAGATGAAATGTGATCTTTATTTATTTTCTTGCTAGTGGAATCAGTAACTATTTAGACGTTTACATGTAAGTAGTTACATTTCTATGACTTTTGATCTTACCCAATGGTTACTTACTTATTAATCTTCTCTACTAGTAATATGGGAGATCTGAGGGAAATAATTCTGCTTTCCACAGACCCTAACCTGTTACCTGAAGGTTAATGACTGTCTTGCTTCAGCCACATAAAGGAACCCTTGCCCCCAGGACCAGCCTCTAAATGACACACCAAATGATCTAAACCTATGTCAGCCCTTCTTGAATTACCGCTCTTTCTTTCACATTTAGTTTGGTTGTTTTCCCCAGACCTGCTTTCCTGGTAGAGGAAGTGGAGAATGAGCACCTTTTTTAGATGATTGTGGAGTAGGGTGAGGTTGCCACTAGACGTTGGATCTTGGGTCAGTTTTGCGTTTCCCCCACTAATGGTTAAGGTCAAAACTGAGCCTAGATCTGTATCTAGGGGAAACTTCACTCCGGAGCGATGATTGTATAGAGAAAACGGCTACTATTCTATTTGACGGTGGTGGTGGTGGTGGTGGACTGAGTGTTTCTAGAGCATGTGAGTAGACAGATTATAATGAACTCTGAACTGAGGGACCAGCATTATGGAGTGGAGACAGACAGACACATTATAATGAACTCTGAACTGAGGGACCAGCATTATGGAGTGGAGGGAGACAGACACATTATAATGAACTCTGAACTGAGGGACCAGCATTATGGAGTGGAGGGAGACAGACAGACACATTATAATGAACTCTGAACAGAGGGACCAGCATTATGGAGTGGAGGGAGACAGACAGACACATTATAATGAACTCTGAACAGGGGGACCAGCATTATGGAGTGGAGGGAGACAGACAGACACATTATAATGAACTCTGAACTGAGGGACCAGCATTATGGAGTGGAGGGAGACAGACAGACACATTATAATGAACTCTGAACTGAGGGACCAGCATTATGGAGTGTAGGGAGACAGACACATTATAATGAACTCTGAACAGAGGGACCAGCATTATGGAGTGGAGGGAGACAGACACATTATAATGAACTCTGAACAGAGGGACCAGCATTATGGAGTGGAGGGAGACAGACAGACACATTATAATGACCTCTGAACAGGGGGACCAGCATTATGGAGTGGAGGGAGATAGACAGACACATTATAATGAACTCTGAACTGAGGGACCAGCATTATGGAGTGTAGGGAGACAGACACATTATAATGAAGTCTGAACTGAGGGACCAGCATTATGGAGTGGAGGGAGACAGACACATTATAATGAACTCTGAACTGAGGGACCAGCATTATGGAGTGTAGGGAGACAGACAGACACATTATAATGAACTCTGAACTGAGGGACCAGCATTATGGAGTGTAGGGAGACAGACAGACACATTATAATGAACTCTGAACAGAGGGACCAGCATTATGGAGTGGAGACAGACAGACACATTATAATGAACTCTGAACTGAGGGACCAGCATTATGGAGTGTAGGGAGACAGACAGACACAGTATAATGAACTCTGAACTGAGGGACCAGCATTATGGAGTGGAGACAGACAGACACATTATAATGAACTCTGAACTGAGGGACCAGCATTATGGAGTGTAGGGAGACAGACAGACACATTCTAATGAACTCTGAACAGAGGGACAAGCATTATGGAGTGTAGGAAGACAGACAGACAGACACATTATAATGAACTCTGAACTGAGGGACCAACTTTATGGAGTGGAGGGAGACAGACAGACACATTATAATGAACTCTGAACTGAGGGAACAGCATTATGGAGTGTAGGGAGACAGACACATTATAATGAACTCTGAACTGAGGGACCAGCATTATGGAGTGGAGGGAGACAGACAGACACATTATAATGAACTCTGAACTGAGGGACCAGCATTATGGAGTGTAGGGAGACAGACAGACACATTATAATGAACTCTGAACAGAGGGACCAGCATTATGGAGTGTAGGGAGACAGACAGACACATTATAATGAACTCTGAACAGAGGGACCAGCATTATGGAGTGTAGGGAGACAGACAGACACATTATAATGAACTCTGAACAGAGGGACCAGCATTATGGAGTGGAGGGAGACAGACACATTATAATGAACTCTGAACTGAGGGACCAGCATTATGGAGTGTAGGGAGACAGACACATTATAATGAACTCTGAACTGAGGGACCAGCATTATGGAGTGTAGGGAGACAGACACATTATAATGAACTCTGAACTGAGGGACCAGCATTATGGAGTGGAGGGAGACAGACAGACACATTATAATGAACTCTGAACTGAGGGACCAGCATTATGGAGTGGAGGGAGACAGACAGACACATTATAATGAACTCTGAACAGAGGGACCAGCATTATGGAGTGTAGGGAGACAGACAGACACATTATAATGAACTCTGAACAGAGGGACCAGCATTATGGAGTGTAGGGAGACAGACAGACACATTATAATGAACTCTGAACAGAGGGACCAGCATTATGGAGTGTAGGGAGACAGACAGACACATTATAATGAACTCTGAACAGAGGGACCAGCATTATGGAGTGGAGGGAGACAGACACATTATAATGAACTCTGAACAGAGGGACCAGCATTATGGAGTGGAGGGAGACAGACACATTATAATGAACTCTGAACTGAAGGAACAGCATTATGGAGTGTAGGGAGACAGACACATTATAATGAACTCTGAACTGAGGGACCAGCGTTATGGAGTGGAGGGAGACAGACAGACACATTATAATGAACTCTGAACTGAGGGACCAGCATTATGGAGTGGAGGGAGACAGACAGACACATTATAATGAACTCTGAACAGAGGGACCAGCATTATGGAGTGGAGGGAGACAGTCCAACAAAGGCAGATGTGCAGACAGACAGCTTTGTCTGGACCACTTTAGTGCTCATCTATCAAATCAAATGTTATTCGTCACATGCACAAAATACAACAGGTGTAGGTAGACCTTACTGTGAAATGCTTACTTACCCAGCCCTTTCCCAACAATACAGAGTTAAAAAGTAAGAAGAATTTGCTAGATAAGGAAAGGAAATAGTAACACAAAATAAGATTTATATTAACCATGTCCTTGCACAGCTACGACTCAAGAGAAACATAGGATATATTACAGTTCTTCAGATCACGTTGATAGGATAGTCTCGAAACGGAGCTCGTCCAGTTTATTCTCCAGTGATTGCACGTTCGCCAATGGAACGGAGGGTAGAGGCGGTTTATCCACTCTCCGACGTAGTCTCGTCAGGTATCTATTACGGCGCCTCTTCCTTTTTTTGAGTGTCCGGGATTTGGGCCTGGTCCGGGACGAGCAGTATGTCCTTCGCCGCCGAATCATTGAAGTAGAAGTCCTCATCCAAATCGAGGTTAGTGATCGCCGAAGCTCTTTTCGGTCATAGGAAACAATGGCGGAAACATTATGTACAAAAAAAAGTTACGATCAGCGCGAAAAAACACACAGGAGCTCGTACCATGGCTGCTATTCCCTCCAGCGCCATTCTGGCAATTTTGCGTCTGTAAAGAGTTAATTAACTATTTGCATTTGGGCCAAACAAAACAGCTGTCATGACGTAGATGTATTTAGTTTATTTTCTCAGTTTGCTTTAATTGATCTTCTGTCATTAAAGCTGAGATCTGCATTTGGTGAAACAGCGTCACTGGACGCCCCCAACCGCATCGTGGTAAAAATCATAGTACATACTCTGCTGTTCTATCGCGCGTGCAATGATTGTCCGTGGGGGGAAAAACTAACGTTTGTTGTCTAAAGTAACATCTTTGATTTTGTAATGTCGCAAACTGATGTGGCAGTTTCACCACTATGGACTCCAGCTTTAAAGGGATCCTGCTGCTTTCAAGGTTTAGGTGGTTTATCTACTTCCCCAGTCAGATGAACACATCAATACCATGTGTATGTCTCTGCGTGCAGTTTGGAGATGATTGAAGTTAAGATATTGTAACGCAAGAGAACAGTACAGCAGCCAGCTCCTCTCAAAAGCAGGGAAATAGACCTACAGTTGAAGTCGGAAGTTTACCTTAGCCAAATATATTTAAACTCCGTTTTTCACAATTCCTGATATTTTATCCTAGTAAAAATTGATTGTCTTAGGTCAGTTAGGATCATCACTTTATTTTAAGAATGTGAAATGTCAGAATAATAGTAGAGAGAATTATTTATTTCAGCTTTTATTTATTTTCAATCACATTCCCAGTGGGTCAGAAGTTTACATACACTCAATTAGTATTTGGTAGCATTGCCTTTAAATTGTTTAACTTGGGTCAAACGATTCGGGTAGCCTTCCACAAGCTTCCCACAATAAGTTGGGTGAATTTTGGCCCATTCCTCCTGACCCCAGAACTGGTGTAACTGAGTTAGGTTTGTAGGCCTCCTTGCTCGCACATGCTTTTTCAGTTCTGCCCACACATTTTCTATAGGATTGAGGTCAGGGCTTTGTGATGGCCACTCCAATACCTTGACTTTGTTGTCCTTAAGCCATTTTGCCACAACTTTGGAAGTATGCTTGGGGTCATTGTCCATTTGGAAGACCCATTTGCGACCAAGCTTTAACTTCCTGACTGATATCTTGAGATGTTGCTTCAATATATCCACATAATTTCCCTTCCTCATGATGCCATCTATTTTGTGAAGTGCACCAGTCCCTCCTGCAGCAAAGCACCCCCACAGCATGATGCTGCCACCCCCGTGCTTCACGGTTGGGATGGTGTTCTTCGGCTTGCAAGCCTTCCCCTTTTTCCTCCAAACATAACGATGGTCATTATGGCCAAACAGTTCTATTTTTGTTTCATCAGACCAGAGGACATTTCTCCAAAAAGTATGATCTTTGTCCCTCCAGCATCTTCACAAGGTCCTTTGCTGTTGTTCTGGGATTGATTTGCACTTTTTGCACCAAAGTACGTTCATCTCTAGGAGACAGAACGCGTCTCCTTCCTGAGCGGTATGACGGCTGCGTGGTCCCATGGCGTTTATACTTGCTTACTATTGTTTGTACAGATGAACGTGGTACCTTCAGGCGTTTGGAAATTGCTCCCAAGGATGAACCAGATTTGTGGAGGTCTACGATTTTTTTTTCTGAGGTCTTGGCTGAATTCTTTTGATTTTCCCACGATGTCAAGCAAAGAGGCACTGAGTTTGAAGGTAGGCCTTGAAATACATCCACAGGTACAGCTCCAATTGACTCAAATGATGTCAATTAGCCTATCAGAAGCTTCTAAAGCCATGACATCATTTTCTGGAATTTTCCAAGCTGTTTAAGGGCACAGTCAACTTAGTCTATGTAAACTTCTGACCCACTGGAATTGTGATACAGTAAATTATAAGTGAAATAATCTGTCTGTAAACAATTGTTGGAAAAATTACTATTATGTGGGATTCACGTTATTGTTGTTATCATGGGGGATTTACCTTCTTTTTGTTTTCATTGGGGATTTATCTTGTTTTCATGGGGGATTTACCTTCTTTTTGTTTTCATGGGGGATTTATCTTGTTTTCATGGGGGATTTACCTTATTTTTGTTTTCATGGGGGATATATCTTGTTTTCATGGGGGATTTATCTTGTTTTCATGGGGGATTTATCTTGTTGTTTTCATGGGGGATTTATCTTGTTGTTTTCATGGGGGATTTACCTTGTTGTTTTCATGGGGGATTTACCTGCCTGGCTTCAGAAGGAAGTTGTCTGATGCCATGTACCTGCATATTATCACACGCCCCAGTGACAGGAGCTGTTTCTATTGGTTGATGTGGAGGCTAGCTGCTGTTCTCCTCATTTCTGATTGGCTGGGGTTTGTAGGTGTCACTGTAACCGTGCCTACCCAGCAGAGCTCATATGTATTTATGATGTACATGCATCACAGGAGGTTGGTGGCACCTTAATTGGGGAGGACGGGCTTGTGGTAATGGCTGGAGTGGAATTAGTGGAATGGTATCAAATACATCAAACACATGGTTTCCATGTGTTTGATGCCGTTCCAGCCCTTATTATGAGCCGTCCTCCCCTCAGCAGCCTCCACTGACATGTATGTAATGATGCTGTACATAATAAAAAATTTCCACAATGATAACGGTGTCTGTGTGAGTCCCAAATGGCACCGTATTCCCTATATAGTGCACTCACTACTTTTAACTAGAACCCTATGGGCCCTGTTGAAAAGTAGTGCACTTAAAGGTCATGTCATGTTTGTCATGAAATGTGATGATATTTTAAGGAAACCAGATCAAAGGATGATGACCAAAGTATGAAAAATGACTGTTGCTTCTACATTGATACAGTTTGGTCAAACACTATTAAGGGGACAAGGTGACATCACCTAACTCTCATTTTAATACACCAATGGTAACATGATATTCTCTTAACTAATTGAAATTAGTACCGCCTTGTAACCAACATCGGAGAAGGCATTTCCTAGAGGGTCGTGGTTTATATAGCTAGGTATCTACTCTACTGGTGCCAAAATCTGACTGTAGGGTGTCAGCAAATATAATTAGAAGTTTTATTAATCTATGGCAACGGAAATGATATGTCTCTCCTTTCATCTGTGTCTTGTGTTAGCTAGTTACTGGCTAGCTAGGTCTTCATCTGTGTCTGGTGTTAGCTAGTTACTGGCTAGCTAGGTCTTCATCTGTCTGGTGTTAGCTAGTTACTGGCTAGCTAGGTCTTCATCTGTCTGGTGTTAGCTAGTTACTGGCTAGCTAGGTCTTCATCTGTCTGGTGTTAGCTAGTTACTGGCTAGCTAGGTCTCCATCTCTGTCTGGTGTTAGCTAGTTACTGGCTAGCTAGGTCTCCATCTCTGTCTGGTGTTAGCTAGTTACTGGCTAGCTAGGTCTTCATCTGTCTGGTGTTAGCTAGTTACTGGCTAGCTAGGTCTTCATCTGTGTCTGGTGTTAGCTAGTTACTGGCTAGCTAGGTCTTCATCTGTCTGGTGTTAGCTAGTTACTGGCTAGCTAGGTCTTCATCTGTGTCTGGTGTTAGCTAGTTACTGGCTAGCTAGGTCTTCATCTGTCTGGTGTTAGCTAGTTACTGGATAGCTAGGTCTCCATCTGTCTGGTGTTAGCTAGTTACTGGCTAGCTAGGTCTTCATCTGTCTGGTGTTAGCTAGTTACTGGCTAGCTAGGTCTTCATCTGTCTGGTGTTAGCTAGTTACTGGCTAGCTAGGTCTCCATCTCTGTCTGGTGTTAGCTAGTTACTGGCTAGCTAGGTCTCCATCTCTGTCTGGTGTTAGCTAGTTACTGGCTAGCTAGGTCTTCATCTGTCTGGTGTTAGCTAGTTACTGGCTAGCTAGGTCTTCATCTGTGTCTGGTGTTAGCTAGTTACTGGCTAGCTAGGTCTTCATCTGTCTGGTGTTAGCTAGTTACTGGCTAGCTAGGTCTTCATCTGTCTGGTGTTAGCTAGTTACTGGCTAGCTAGGTCTTCATCTGTCTTATGTTAGCTAGTTCCTGACTAGCTGGTCTTCATCTGTCTGGTGTTAGCTAGTTACTGGCTAGTTGGTCTTCAGCCAGCATGGAACAAACGGGGAGGAAGGGTCGTTCAAAACTCTGACGCAGTTGTCATGTCAACACATCCATCAGTGCTGCTGTGAACCTCATCACAAGAGACATGCCAAATGGGAGATGTGTCCAAAAAACTTTATTTAATTAATGGAAATTTGCTTGAGAAGGTTTTACTGCAGCACTGCTCACTGCACCCAAGTTGCTTGACATAGGCGTTTCAAAGAGCTGTCAGTCAAGGCGAGCTCGTGAATATAAGCTCCCCACCCACTCAGCCTGTCTTTTAAAACTTCCTGGTAGTTAGAATGACAGAATGACCGTTCAGGACCTTTAATTGGCAATAGGATTCCTTCCAATAATACTTAGAGGTGCACTACTCACCTGTACCCACAGAGGGGGGGGGGGTGTGTGAGGCTCGCTCTCTTTCTGTTGGCCGGGGCAGCCTAGGCTACAGTGCTACTATAGTCACTATTTACTACAGTCACTATTTACTATAGTCACTATTTACTTTAGTCACTATTAACTTTAGTACATTTTACATTTACATTTTAGTCATTTAGCAGACGCTCTTATCCAGAGCGACTTACAGGAGCAATTAGGGTTAAGTGCCTTGCTCAAGGGCACATTTACGTCATTTAGCAGACGCTCTTATCCAGAGCGACTACAAATTGGTGCATTCACCCTATAGCCAGTGGGATAACCACTTTACAATTAGTCACTATTTACTATAGTCACTATTTACTATAGTCACTATTTACTACAGTCACTATTTACTATAGTCACTATTTACTATAGTCACTATTTACTATAGTCACTATTTACTACAGTCACTATTTACTATAGTCACTATATACTACAGTCACTATTTACTATAGTCACTATTTACTATAGTTACTATTTACTACAGTCACTATTTACTATAGTCACTATATACTGTAGTCACTATTTACCAAAGTGGGAATAGGAAGCATCAGGTCACAAAAGGATTGAGTGGGGAGTCCAGTCCAAATGTAATTAACATTTTATATTGATGAAGTTAAGCTTTGAATTAAGAGTTTTACATGGGAATAGTAATTTAACTTCCTATCATGTTATATCTACCGTTGCTTTGATTGGACTGATCGTGTCAACATCATACTTTCAAAATCTTAGCTAGCAAGCAGTCGTCATCATGAATGAAGTCGACAATCTACTGTCAAATCCTTTTCAATCCTCGTCATATGAAGAGAAATTATGAAGAGTAATTATAGATAAAACGTATCGGTGCTCATCGTTCATTGGACATAAATATTACACAACAAGTTGGAAATCGCAAATTCAACAATGATTGGTTTGGAAGGAATCAGTGGCTAACTGCAAGCGTTGCAAAGCAATCACTAGCCTGCTATTCAGTGGAGAGGCTGTGTGGTCCCAGGTCTGGATTTAAGGGTCTCTTTTCCATGCTTAAAAGGATAAACATTCAACACCATGGGTCATAAAAGTTTGAATACATTTGCCATGCTGTCAATCCAGCATGACTTCTGCTGCGTTCAAGACAACTGGGAACTCGGGGAAAAAACTAGCTCCGACTGAGGAAAATACGGTCATCCAATTCGGAATTCTAAGTCGGGAACTCGGGCCTCTTACTAGAGCTCCGACCTGATGATCACTGACGTCATGATTCAACCTTATTTTTTTCAGAGTTCCTAGTTGTCTTGAAAGCACCATAAATCAAGAGAATGCCAGACTTTGATGACAAGTTTTGATGTCAAAATTTGCCCACGAAGGACCTCCGCGCCACCTTCCTGTTCAAGTGAGCACAGCACAACAAGGTGAGTCCAAAAATGTATTCTATGCTGCTGCATAAATGATGTAATAAGCCAGGGACAGTGGTGGAAAAAGTACCCAGTTGTGATACTTGAGTAAAAGTAAAGATATCTTAATAGAAAATGACTCAAGTAAAAGTGAAAGTCACCCAGTAAAATACTACTTGAGTAAAAGTCTAAAAGTATTTGGTTTTAAATATACTTAAGTATCACAAGTAAATGTAATTGCTAAAATATACTTAAGTATCAAAAGTAAAAGTATAAATCATTTCAAATTCCTTATATTAAGCAAACCAGACGGCACCATTTTAATTTATTTAAATTTATTTAATTTATGGATGGACAGGGGCACACTCAGACATCATTTACAAACGAAACGTGTGTTTAGTGAGTCCGCCAGATCAGAGGCAGTAGGGATGACCAGGGATGATCTCTTGATAAGTGCGTGAATTGGACCATTTTTCTGTCCTGCTAAGCATTCAAAATATAACTAGTACTTTTGGGTGTCAGGGAAAATGTATGGAGTAAAAAGTACATTATTTTCTTTAGGAATGTAGTGAAGTAAAAGTAAAAGTAGTCAAAAATATACCCCCAAAAACTACTTAAAAATATTTTTACTCAAGTACTTTACACCAATGGCCAGAGAATATTGTAAGAGCTTTCATTGTCTGCTTATATGCCCCCTTTATTTATCCTACGGTTCTGACTTGGTGTACAGGGAGAACACTGTAAGAGCGGCCCATGTTCTGAATTCTGCCGCTGTACATTTCAAAAGTGCTGAACTAATAGTTATATTGACTACGTCCATCCTAGCTCGCTCATTAATGTCTTAATCGAAATTACGGATTGCCTCTTATCCGCTCATCGTCCCCTTATGCCATAGTTTTGTACATCTCAATTGTCAGTAGAAACCACATTTGTTGAAGCAAGTCAGCCATATCAGCTATGTTTTTTTTAAAGACAGTAAATGAGGCTGAATGAACTGTTTTGCTGCCAGACGAGGCTCTTGTTTTTATTGGGCTTTCCTTGGTTATCCTTGGTTTCCTTGGTTATCCTTGGTTATTCTTGGTTTCCTTGGTTATCCTTGGTTATCCTTGGTTTCCTTGGTTTCCTTGGTTATCCTTGGTTTCCTTGGTTATCCGTAGCTATAGCTAGTCTGATAACTATAATGTGTGAAAAATAACGGGGGGGTTTTTGTATAAAGGATTCGTGAGCCAACTATATTTTTATTTAGTCTCGAGACATAACATTTTACATTTTGCAGACGCTCTTATCCAGAGCGACTTACAGTTAGTGAATACATATTTTTTTTATACTGGCCCCCCGTGGGAATCAAACCCACAACCCTGGCGTTGCAAACGCCATGCTCTATCAACTGAGCTACATCCCTGCCGGCCATTCCCTCCCCTACCCTGGACGATGCTGGGCCAATTGTGCGCCGCCCCATGGGTCTCCCGGTCGCGGCCGGCTACGACAGAGCCTGGATTCGAACCAGGATCTCTAGTGGCACAGTTAGCACTGCGATGCAGTGCCTTAGACCACTGCGCCACTCAGGAGGTTAAAGCAGATAAATGTGATAAATTGGAAATATCAACACTTTATTATAAATCCTATCATCCCAGTCACATAGGCTTATTTATTGGTTTCAAGCACGTCACTAATGTCAATGCCACACAAAGAAGATATTTACGAAGTTCTTTACGAAAGATATTTACGAAGTTCTTAAGAAAACAACTATGAATTCCTAAGAACATTTTGAGGAATTGCACTTATGAACTTCTTATTTTCTTCCTTAAGAAGCGTTTAAAAAACGTTTTAGTAGTATTTTGTTTATCCAGGAGGGGGTGTAACCTGTAAGACGTTAAACAGCAGTTAAAGGGGAATGGAAACATTTTAGGAAGTAAAGTTAAGGAAATTAATTAATTAAATCCACTAATACTAAACGTGTATTTAACATAAAAACATCTCTTTATTTAGTATTTTGATCGTCGACAACATTTATTTGAGCAACGGTCAGCAGCATTTTAAATTGCTATAGTAACGACTGACGCCAGTGCGTCACTGGCAGGAAGTTTCGATGCAAGCTAACCCTCTAAGGGTATCTGTCATCTACATCCAAGGAGCATTTCTTCGGAGACGAGGCCTACCCCAATCTATCTAAATAAAAAATCCATATTGCATTCTGTCTTTGTTGTCCATTCAGTTAAGTCTGTACTCGATTGAACTGTATACGGTGAGCTGGGGACAGAGCAGGAGCAGGTCAAACTGAGAGAGAAACAAACATGAGAAACAGACTGATCTTTAACAGAAAACATGCATATACAGTAATCCCCAAATACTCAGTACGAAAGATGCATATACAGTAATCCCCAAATACTCAGTAAGAAACGGTTATACAGTAATCCCCAAATACTCAGTAAGAAAGATGCATATACAGTAATCCCCAAATACTCAGTAAGAAACGGTTATACAGTAATCCCCAAATACTCAGTAAGAAAGATGCATATACAGTAATCCCCAAATACTCAGTAAGAAACGGTTATACAGTAATCCCCAAATACTCAGTAAGAAACATGCATATACAGTAATCCCCAAATACTCAGCAAGAAACATGCATTAATGCATAATTTAATGTGCAAGAAGTGTAGCTAGTATCTCCCTATATAGTCTTGTCCACCAGCCTGGAGATGAGGAGGTTAACTGTTGAGTAGCATCATCCACCAGCCTGGAGATGAGGAGGTTAACTGTTGAGTAGCATCATCCATCAGCCTGGGGATGAGGAGGTTAACTGTTGAGTAGCATCATCCATCAGCCTGGAGATGAGGAGGTTAACTGTTGAGTAGCATCATCCATCAGCCTGGGGATGAGGAGGTTAACTGTTGAGTAGCATCATCCACCAGCCTGGAGATGAGGAGGTTAACTGTTGAGTAGCATCATCCATCAGCCTGGAGATGAGGAGGTTAACTGTTGAGTAGCATCATCCATCAGCCTGGAGATGAGGAGGTTAACTGTTGAGTAGCATCATCCATCAGCCTGGAGATGAGGAGGTTAACTGTTGAGTAGCATCATCCATCAGCCTGGAGATGAGGAGGTTAACTGTTGAGTAGCATCATCCATCAGCCTGGGGATGAGGAGGTTAACTGTTGAGTAGCATCATCCATCAGCCTGGAGATGAGGAGGTTAACTGTTGAGTAGCATCATCCACCAGCCTGGAGATGAGGAGGTTAACTGTTGAGTAACATCATCCATCAGCCTGGGGATGAGGGGGTTAACTGTTGAGTAGCATCATCCACCAGCCTGGAGATGAGGAGGTTAACTGTTGAGTAGCATCATCCACCAGCCTGGGGATGAGGAGGTTAACTGTTGAGTAGCATCATCCACCAGCCTGGGGATGAGGGGGTTAACTGTTGAGTAGCATCATCCATCAGCCCTGGGGATGAGGAGGTTAACTGTTGAGTAGCATCATCCATCAGCCTGGGGATGAGGGGGTTAACAGTTGAGTAGCATCATCCACCAGCCTGGAGATGAGGAGGTTAACTGTTGAGTAGCATCATCCATCAGCCTGGGGATGAGGAGGTTAACTGTTGAGTAGCATCATCCACCAGCCCTGGGGATGAGGAGGTTAACTGTTGAGTAGCATCATCCACCAGCCTGGAGATGAGGAGGTTAACTGTTGAGTAGCATCATCCATCAGCCTGGGGATGAGGAGGTTAACTGTTGAGTAGCATCATCCACCAGCCTGGAGATGAGGAGGTTAACTGTTGAGTAGCATCATCCATCAGCCCTGGAGATGAGGAGGTTAACTGTTGAGTAGCATCATCCATCAGCCTGGGGATGAGGAGGTTAACTGTTGAGTAGCATCATCCATCAGCCTGGAGATGAGGAGGTTAACTGTTGAGTAGCATCATCCACCAGTCTGGGGATGAGGAGGTTAACTGTTGAGTAGCATCATCCACCAGCCCTGGGGATGAGGAGGTTAACTGTTGAGTAGCATCATCCACCAGCCTGGGGATGAGGAGGTTAACTGTTGAGTAGCATCATCCATCAGCCCTGGGGATGAGGAGGTTAACTGTTGAGTAGCATCATCCATCAGCCTGGGGATGAGGAGGTTAACTGTTGAGTAGCATCATCCATCAGCCCTGGGGATGAGGAGGTTAACTGTTGAGAAGCATCATCCATCAGCCTGGAGATGAGGAGGTTAACTGTTGAGTAGCATCATCCACCAGCCTGGAGATGAGGAGGTTAACTGTTGAGTAGCATCATCCATCAGCCTGGAGATGAGGTTAACTGTAGAGTAGCATCATCCATCAGCCTGGAGATGAGGGGGTTAACTGTTGAGTAGCATCATCCATCAGCCTGGAGATGAGGAGGTTAACTGTTGAGTAGCATCATCCACCAGCCCTGGGGATGAGTAGGTTAACTGTTGAGTAGCATCATCCATCAGCCTGGGGATGAGGAGGTTAACTGTTGAGTAGCATCATCCATCAGCCTGGGGATGAGGAGGTTAACTGTTGAGTAGCATCATCCACCAGCCTGGAGATGAGGAGGTTAACTGTTGAGTAGCATCATCCATCAGCCTGGGGATGAGGAGGTTAACTGTTGAGTAGCATCATCCATCAGCCTGGGGATGAGGAGGTTAACTGTTGAGTAGCATCATCCACCAGCCTGGAGATGAGGAGGTTAACTGTTGAGTAGCATCATCCATCAGCCTGGGGATGAGGAGGTTAACTGTTGAGTAGCATCATCCATCAGCCTGGGGATGAGGAGGTTAACTGTTGAGTAGCATCATCCATCAGCCTGGAGATGAGGAGGTTAACTGTTGAGTAGCATCATCCACCAGCCTCGGGATGAGGAGGTTAACTGTTGAGTAGCATCATCCATCAGCCTGGAGATGAGGAGGTTAACTGTTGAGTAGCATCATCCACCAGCCTGGGGATGAGGAGGTTAACTGTTGAGTAGCATCATCCATCAGCCTGGGGATGAGGTTAACTGTTGAGTAGCATCATCCACCAGCCCTGGGGATGAGGGGGTTAACTGTTGAGTAGCATCATCCATCAGCCTGGGGATGAGGAGGTTAACTGTTGAGTAGCATCATCCACCAGCCCTGGGGATGAGGAGGTTAACTGTTGAGTAGCATCATCCACCAGCCTGGGGATGAGGTTAACTGTTGAGTAGCATCATCCATCAGCCTGGGGATGAGGAGGTTAACTGTTGAGTAGCATCATCCATCAGCCTGGGGATGAGGAGGTTAACTGTTGAGTAGCATCATCCATCAGCCTGGGGATGAGGAGGTTAACTGTTGAGTAGCATCATCCATCAGCCTGGGGATGAGGAGGTTAACTGTTGAGTAGCATCATCCATCAGCCTGGGGATGAGGAGGTTAACTGTTGAGTAGCATCATCCATCAGCCTGGGGATGAGGAGGTTAACTGTTGAGTAGCATCATCCACCAGCCCTGGGGATGAGGAGGTTAACTGTTGAGTAGCATCATCCATCAGCCTGGAGATGAGGAGGTTAACTGTTGAGTAGCATCATCCACCAGCCTGGAGATGAGGAGGTTAACTGTTGAGTAGCATCATCCATCAGCCTGGAGATGAGGAGGTTAACTGTTGAGTAGCATCATCCATCAGCCTGGGGATGAGGAGGTTAACTGTTGAGTAGCATCATCCATCAGCCTGGGGATGAGGAGGTTAACTGTTGAGTAGCATCATCCACCAGCCTGGGGATGAGGAGGTTAACTGTTGAGTAGCATCATCCATCAGCCTGGGGATGAGGAGGTTAACTGTTGAGTAGCATCATCCATCAGCCCTGGGGATGAGGAGGTTAACTGTTGAGTAGCATCATCCATCAGCCTGGGGATGAGGAAGTTAACTGTTGAGTAGCATCATCCACCAGCCTGGAGATGAGGAGGTTAACTGTTGATTAGCATCCTCCATCAGCCTGGGGATGAGGAGGTTAACTGTTGAGTAGCATCATTCATCAGCCTGGGGATGAGGAGGTTAACTGTTGAGTAGCATCATCCACCAGCCTGGAGATGAGGAGGTTAACTGTTGAGTAGCATCATCCACCAGCCTGGGGATGAGGAGGTTAACTGTTGAGTAGCATCATCCATCAGCCTGGAGATGAGGAGGTTAACTGTTGAGTAGCATCGTCCATCAGCCTGGGGATGAGGAGGTTAACTGTTGAGTAGCATCATCCATCAGCCTGGGGATGAGGAGGTTAACTGTTGAGTAGCATCATCCATCAGCTTGGGGATGAGGAGGTTAACTGTTGAGTAGCATCATCCATCAGCCTGGGGATGAGGTTAACTGTTGAGTAGCATCATCCACCAGCCTGGAGATGAGGAGGTTAACTGTTGAGTAGCATCATCCATCAGCCAGGAGATGAGGAGGTTAACTGTTGAATAGCATCATCCATCAGCCTGGGGATGAGGAGGTTAACTGTTGAGTAGCATCATCCACCAGCCTGGGGATGAGGAGGTTAACTGTTGAGTAGCATCATCCATCAGCCTGGGGATGAGGAGGTTAACTGTTGAGTAGCATCATCCATCAGCCTGGGGATGAGGAGGTTAACTAATGAGTAGCATCATCCACCAGCCTGGGGATGAGGGGGTTAACTGTTGAGTAGCATCATCCACCAGCCCTGGGGATGAGGAGGTTAACTGTTGAGTAGCATCATCCATCAGCCTGGGGATGAGGGGGTTAACTGTTGAGTAGCATCATCCACCTGCCTGGAGATGAGGAGGTTAACTGTTGAGTAGCATCATCCATCAGCCCGGGGATGAGGAGGTTAACTGTTGAGTAGCATCATCCACCAGCCTGGAGATGAGGAGGTTAACTGTTGAGTAGCATCATCCATCAGCCTGGGGATGAGGGGGTTAACTGTTGAGTAGCATCATCCATCAGCCTGGGGATGAGGAGGTTAACTGTTGAGTAGCATCATCCATCAGCCTGAGGATGAGGAGGTTAACTGTTGAGTAGCATCATCCACCAGCCTGGGGATGAGGAGGTTAACTGTTGAGTAGCATCATCCATCAGCCTGGAGATGAGGAGGTTAACTGTTGAGTAGCATCATCCACCAGCCTGGAGATGAGGAGGTTAACTGTTGAGTAGCATCATCCATCAGCCTGGGGATGAGGAGGTTAACTGTTGAGTAGCATCATCCACCAGCCTGGAGATGAGGAGGTTAACTGTTGAGTAGCATCATCCATCAGCCTGGGGATGAGGAGGTTAACTGTTGAGTAGCATCATCCATCAGCCTGGGGATGAGGAGGTTAACTGTTGAGTAGCATCATCCATCAGCCTGAGGATGAGGAGGTTAACTGTTGAGTAGCATCATCCATCAGCCTGGAGATGAGGAGGTTAACTGTTGAGTAGCATCATCCATCAGCCCTAAGGATGAGGAGGTTAACTGTTGAGTAGCATCATCCATCAGCCTGGGGATGAGGAGGTTAACTGTTGAGTAGCATCATCCATCAGCCCTGGGGATGAGGAGGTTAACTGTTGAGTAGCATCATCCATCAGCCCTGGGGATGAGGAGGTTAACTGTTGAGTAGCATCATCCACCAGCCTGGAGATGAGGAGGTTAACTGTTGAGTAGCATCATCCATCAGCCTGGAGATGAGGAGGTTAACTGTTGAGTAGCATCATCCACCAGCCTGGAGATGAGGAGGTTAACTGTTGAGTAGCATCATCCACCAGCCCTGGGGATGAGGAGGTTAACTGTTGAGTAGCATCATCCACCAGCCTGGAGATGAGGAGGTTAACTGTTGAGTAGCATCATCCACCAGCCCTGGGGATGAGGAGGTTAACTGTTGAGTAGCATCATCCATCAGCCTGGAGATGAGGAGGTTAACTGTTGAGTAGCATCATCCATCAGCCTGGAGATGAGGAGGTTAACTGTTGAGTAGCATCATCCACCAGCCTGGAGATGAGGAGGTTAACTGTTGAGTAGCATCATCCACCAGCCCTGGGGATGAGGAGGTTAACTGTTGAGTAGCATCATCCACCAGCCTGGAGATGAGGAGGTTAACTGTTGAGTAGCATCATCCACCAGCCCTGGGGATGAGGAGGTTAACTGTTGAGTAGCATCATCCACCAGCCTGGAGATGAGGAGGTTAACTGTTGAGTAGCATCATCCATCAGCCTGGAGATGAGGGGGTTAACTGTTGAGTAGCATCATCCACCAGCCTGGAGATGAGGAGGTTAACTGTTGAGTAGCATCATCCATCAGCCCTGGGGATGAGGAGGTTAACTGTTGAGTAGCATCATCCATCAGCCTGGAGATGAGGAGGTTAACTGTTGAGTAGCATCATCCACCAGCCCTGGGGATGAGGAGGTTAACTGTTGAGTAGCATCATCCACCAGCCTGGAGATGAGGAGGTTAACTGTTGAGTAGCATCATCCATCAGCCTGGAGATGAGGAGGTTAACTGTTGAGTAGCATCATCCATCAGCCCTGGGGATGAGGAGGTTAACTGTTGAGTAGCATCATCCATCAGCCCTGGGGATGAGGAGGTTAACTGTTGAGTAGCATCATCCACCAGCCTGGAGATGAGGAGGTTAACTGTTGAGTAGCATCATCCATCAGCCTGGAGATGAGGAGGTTAACTGTTGAGTAGCATCATCCACCAGCCTGGAGATGAGGAGGTTAACTGTTGAGTAGCATCATCCACCAGCCCTGGGGATGAGGAGGTTAACTGTTGAGTAGCATCATCCACCAGCCTGGAGATGAGGAGGTTAACTGTTGAGTAGCATCATCCACCAGCCCTGGGGATGAGGAGGTTAACTGTTGAGTAGCATCATCCACCAGCCTGGAGATGAGGAGGTTAACTGTTGAGTAGCATCATCCATCAGCCTGGAGATGAGGGGGTTAACTGTTGAGTAGCATCATCCATCAGCCTGGGGATGAGGGGGTTAACTGTTGAGTAGCATCATCCACCAGCCTGGAGATGAGGAGGTTAACTGTTGAGTAGCATCATCCACCAGCCCTGGGGATGAGGAGGTTAACTGTTGAGTAGCATCATCCACCAGCCTGGAGATGAGGAGGTTAACTGTTGAGTAGCATCATCCATCAGCCTGGAGATGAGGAGGTTAACTGTTGAGTAGCATCATCCATCAGCCTGGAGATGAGGAGGTTAACTGTTGAGTAGCATCATCCATCAGCCTGGGGATGAGGAGGTTAACTGTTGAGTAGCATCATCCACCAGCCTGGAGATGAGGAGGTTAACTGTTGAGTAGCATCATCCATCAGCCTGGGGATGAGGAGGTTAACTGTTGAGTAGCATCATCCACCAGCCCTGGGGATGAGGGGGTTAACTGTTGAGTAGCATCATCCATCAGCCTGGAGATGAGGAGGTTAACTGTTGAGTAGCATCATCCACCAGCCCTGGGATGAGGAGGTTAACTGTTGAGTAGCATCATCCATCAGCCTGGGGATGAGGTTAACTGTTGAGTAGCATCATCCATCAGCCCTGGGGATGAGGAGGTTAACTGTTGAGTAGCATCATCCACCAGCCTGGAGATGAGGAGGTTAACTTTTGAGTAGCATCATCCACCAGCCCTGGGATGAGGAGGTTAACTGTTGAGTAGCATCATCCACCAGCCTGGAGATGAGGAGGTTAACTGTTGAGTAGCATCATCCACCAGCCCTGGGGATGAGGAGGTTAACTGTTGAGTAGCATCATCCACCAGCCTGGAGATGAGGAGGTTAACTGTTGAGTAGCATCATCCACCAGCCCTGGGATGAGGAGGTTAACTGTTGAGTAGCATCATCCATCAGCCTGGGGATGAGGTTAACTGTTGAGTAGCATCATCCATCAGCCTGGAGATGAGGAGGTTAACTGTTGAGTAGCATCATCCACCAGCCTGGATATGAGGAGGTTAACTGTTGAGTAGCATCATCCATCAGCCTGGGGATGAGGAGGTTAACTGTTGAGTAGCATCATCCACCAGCCCTGGGGATGAGGAGGTTAACTGTTGAGTAGCATCATCCACCAGCCTGGAGATGAGGAGGTTAACTGTTGAGTAGCATCATCCATCAGCCTGGAGATGAGGAGGTTAACTGTTGAGTAGCATCATCCATCAGCCTGGAGATGAGGAGGTTAACTGTTGAGTAGCATCATCCATCAGCCTGGGGATGAGGAGGTTAACTGTTGAGTAGCATCATCCACCAGCCTGGAGATGAGGAGGTTAACTGTTGAGTAGCATCATCCATCAGCCTGGGGATGAGGAGGTTAACTGTTGAGTAGCATCATCCACCAGCCCTGGGGATGAGGGGGTTAACTGTTGAGTAGCATCATCCATCAGCCTGGAGATGAGGAGGTTAACTGTTGAGTAGCATCATCCACCAGCCCTGGGATGAGGAGGTTAACTGTTGAGTAGCATCATCCATCAGCCTGGGGATGAGGTTAACTGTTGAGTAGCATCATCCATCAGCCCTGGGGATGAGGAGGTTAACTGTTGAGTAGCATCATCCACCAGCCTGGAGATGAGGAGGTTAACTTTTGAGTAGCATCATCCACCAGCCCTGGGATGAGGAGGTTAACTGTTGAGTAGCATCATCCACCAGCCTGGAGATGAGGAGGTTAACTGTTGAGTAGCATCATCCACCAGCCCTGGGGATGAGGAGGTTAACTGTTGAGTAGCATCATCCACCAGCCTGGAGATGAGGAGGTTAACTGTTGAGTAGCATCATCCACCAGCCCTGGGATGAGGAGGTTAACTGTTGAGTAGCATCATCCATCAGCCTGGGGATGAGGTTAACTGTTGAGTAGCATCATCCATCAGCCTGGAGATGAGGAGGTTAACTGTTGAGTAGCATCATCCACCAGCCTGGATATGAGGAGGTTAACTGTTGAGTAGCATCATCCATCAGCCTGGGGATGAGGAGGTTAACTGTTGAGTAGCATCATCCACCAGCCCTGGGGATGAGGAGGTTAACTGTTGAGTAGCATCATCCACCAGCCTGGAGATGAGGAGGTTAACTGTTGAGTAGCATCATCCATCAGCCTGGAGATGAGGGGGTTAACTGTTGAGTAGCATCATCCATCAGCCTGGGGATGAGTGGGTTAACTGTTGAGTAGCATCATCCACCAGCCTGGAGATGAGGAGGTTAACTGTTGAGTAGCATCATCCATCAGCCCTGGGGATGAGGAGGTTAACTGTTGAGTAGCATCATCCATCAGCCTGGAGATGAGGAGGTTAACTGTTGAGTAGCATCATCCACCAGCCCTGGGGATGAGGAGGTTAACTGTTGAGTAGCATCATCCACCAGCCTGGAGATGAGGAGGTTAACTGTTGAGTAGCATCATCCATCAGCCTGGAGATGAGGAGGTTAACTGTTGAGTAGCATCATCCATCAGCCTGGAGATGAGGAGGTTAACTGTTGAGTAGCATCATCCATCAGCCTGGGGATGAGGAGGTTAACTGTTGAGTAGCATCATCCACCAGCCTGGAGATGAGGAGGTTAACTGTTGAGTAGCATCATCCATCAGCCTGGGGATGAGGAGGTTAACTGTTGAGTAGCATCATCCACCAGCCCTGGGGATGAGGGGGTTAACTGTTGAGTAGCATCATCCACCAGCCTGGAGATGAGGAGGTTAACTGTTGAGTAGCATCATCCACCAGCCCTGGGATGAGGAGGTTAACTGTTGAGTAGCATCATCCATCAGCCTGGAGATGAGGAGGTTAACTGTTGAGTAGCATCCTCCACCAGCCTCGGGATGAGGAGGTTAACTGTTGAGTAGCATCATCCATCAGCCTGGAGATGAGGAGGTTAACTGTTGAGTAGCATCATCCACCAGCCTGGGGATGAGGAGGTTAACTGTTGAGTAGCATCATCCATCAGCCTGGGGATGAGGTTAACTGTTGAGTAGCATCATCCACCAGCCTGGGGATGAGGAGGTTAACTGTTGAGTAGCATCATCCATCAGCCTGGAGATGAGGAGGTTAACTGTTGAGTAGCATCATCCACCAGTCTGGGGATGAGGAGGTTAACTGTTGAGTAGCATCATCCACCAGCCCTGGGGATGAGGAGGTTAACTGTTGAGTAGCATCATCCATCAGCCTGGGGATGAGGAGGTTAACTGTTGAGTAGCATCATCCATCAGCCCTGGGGATGAGGAGGTTAACTGTTGAGAAGCATCATCCATCAGCCTGGAGATGAGGAGGTTAACTGTTGAGTAGCATCATCCACCAGCCTGGAGATGAGGAGGTTAACTGTTGAGTAGCATCATCCATCAGCCTGGAGATGAGGTTAACTGTAGAGTAGCATCATCCATCAGCCTGGAGATGAGGGGGTTAACTGTTGAGTAGCATCATCCATCAGCCTGGAGATGAGGAGGTTAACTGTTGAGTAGCATCATCCACCAGCCCTGGGGATGAGTAGGTTAACTGTTGAGTAGCATCATCCATCAGCCTGGGGATGAGGAGGTTAACTGTTGAGTAGCATCATCCATCAGCCTGGGGATGAGGAGGTTAACTGTTGAGTAGCATCATCCACCAGCCTGGAGATGAGGAGGTTAACTGTTGAGTAGCATCATCCATCAGCCTGGGGATGAGGAGGTTAACTGTTGAGTAGCATCATCCATCAGCCTGGGGATGAGGAGGTTAACTGTTGAGTAGCATCATCCACCAGCCTGGAGATGAGGAGGTTAACTGTTGAGTAGCATCATCCATCAGCCTGGGGATGAGGAGGTTAACTGTTGAGTAGCATCATCCATCAGCCTGGGGATGAGGAGGTTAACTGTTGAGTAGCATCATCCATCAGCCTGGAGATGAGGAGGTTAACTGTTGAGTAGCATCATCCACCAGCCTCGGGATGAGGAGGTTAACTGTTGAGTAGCATCATCCATCAGCCTGGAGATGAGGAGGTTAACTGTTGAGTAGCATCATCCACCAGCCTGGGGATGAGGAGGTTAACTGTTGAGTAGCATCATCCATCAGCCTGGGGATGAGGTTAACTGTTGAGTAGCATCATCCACCAGCCCTGGGGATGAGGGGGTTAACTGTTGAGTAGCATCATCCATCAGCCTGGGGATGAGGAGGTTAACTGTTGAGTAGCATCATCCACCAGCCCTGGGGATGAGGAGGTTAACTGTTGAGTAGCATCATCCACCAGCCTGGGGATGAGGTTAACTGTTGAGTAGCATCATCCATCAGCCTGGGGATGAGGATGTTAACTGTTGAGTAGCATCATCCATCAGCCTGGGGATGAGGAGGTTAACTGTTGAGTAGCATCATCCATCAGCCTGGGGATGAGGAGGTTAACTGTTGAGTAGCATCATCCATCAGCCTGGGGATGAGGAGGTTAACTGTTGAGTAGCATCATCCATCAGCCTGGGGATGAGGAGGTTAACTGTTGAGTAGCATCATCCATCAGCCTGGGGATGAGGAGGTTAACTGTTGAGTAGCATCATCCACCAGCCCTGGGGATGAGGAGGTTAACTGTTGAGTAGCATCATCCATCAGCCTGGAGATGAGGAGGTTAACTGTTGAGTAGCATCATCCACCAGCCTGGAGATGAGGAGGTTAACTGTTGAGTAGCATCATCCATCAGCCTGGAGATGAGGAGGTTAACTGTTGAGTAGCATCATCCATCAGCCTGGGGATGAGGAGGTTAACTGTTGAGTAGCATCATCCATCAGCCTGGGGATGAGGAGGTTAACTGTTGAGTAGCATCATCCACCAGCCTGGAGATGAGGAGGTTAACTGTTGAGTAGCATCATCCACCAGCCTGGGGATGAGGAGGTTAACTGTTGAGTAGCATCATCCATCAGCCTGGAGATGAGGAGGTTAACTGTTGAGTAGCATCATCCATCAGCCTGGGGATGAGGAGGTTAACTGTTGAGTAGCATCATCCATCAGCCTGGGGATGAGGAGGTTAACTGTTGAGTAGCATCATCCATCAGCCTGGGGATGAGGAGGTTAACTGTTGAGTAGCATCATCCATCAGCCTGGGGATGAGGTTAACTGTTGAGTAGCATCATCCACCAGCCTGGAGATGAGGAGGTTAACTGTTGAGTAGCATCATCCATCAGCCAGGAGATGAGGAGGTTAACTGTTGAGTAGCATCATCCATCAGCCTGGGGATGAGGAGGTTAACTGTTGAGTAGCATCATCCACCAGCCTGGGGATGAGGAGGTTAACTGTTGAGTAGCATCATCCATCAGCCTGGGGATGAGGAGGTTAACTGTTGAGTAGCATCATCCATCAGCCTGGGGATGAGGAGGTTAACTAATGAGTAGCATCATCCATCAGCCTGGGGATGAGGGGGTTAACTGTTGAGTAGCATCATCCACCTGCCTGGAGATGAGGAGGTTAACTGTTGAGTAGCATCATCCATCAGCCCGGGGATGAGGAGGTTAACTGTTGAGTAGCATCATCCACCAGCCTGGAGATGAGGAGGTTAACTGTTGAGTAGCATCATCCATCAGCCTGGGGATGAGGGGGTTAACTGTTGAGTAGCATCATCCATCAGCCTGGGGATGAGGAGGTTAACTGTTGAGTAGCATCATCCATCAGCCTGAGGATGAGGAGGTTAACTGTTGAGTAGCATCATCCACCAGCCTGGGGATGAGGAGGTTAACTGTTGAGTAGCATCATCCATCAGCCTGGAGATGAGGAGGTTAACTGTTGAGTAGCATCATCCACCAGCCTGGAGATGAGGAGGTTAACTGTTGAGTAGCATCATCCATCAGCCTGGGGATGAGGAGGTTAACTGTTGAGTAGCATCATCCACCAGCCTGGAGATGAGGAGGTTAACTGTTGAGTAGCATCATCCATCAGCCTGGGGATGAGGAGGTTAACTGTTGAGTAGCATCATCCATCAGCCTGGGGATGAGGAGGTTAACTGTTGAGTAGCATCATCCATCAGCCTGAGGATGAGGAGGTTAACTGTTGAGTAGCATCATCCATCAGCCTGGAGATGAGGAGGTTAACTGTTGAGTAGCATCATCCATCAGCCCTAAGGATGAGGAGGTTAACTGTTGAGTAGCATCATCCATCAGCCTGGGGATGAGGAGGTTAACTGTTGAGTAGCATCATCCATCAGCCCTGGGGATGAGGAGGTTAACTGTTGAGTAGCATCATCCATCAGCCCTGGGGATGAGGAGGTTAACTGTTGAGTAGCATCATCCACCAGCCTGGAGATGAGGAGGTTAACTGTTGAGTAGCATCATCCATCAGCCTGGAGATGAGGAGGTTAACTGTTGAGTAGCATCATCCACCAGCCTGGAGATGAGGAGGTTAACTGTTGAGTAGCATCATCCACCAGCCCTGGGGATGAGGAGGTTAACTGTTGAGTAGCATCATCCACCAGCCTGGAGATGAGGAGGTTAACTGTTGAGTAGCATCATCCACCAGCCCTGGGGATGAGGAGGTTAACTGTTGAGTAGCATCATCCACCAGCCTGGAGATGAGGAGGTTAACTGTTGAGTAGCATCATCCATCAGCCTGGAGATGAGGGGGTTAACTGTTGAGTAGCATCATCCACCAGCCTGGAGATGAGGAGGTTAACTGTTGAGTAGCATCATCCATCAGCCCTGGGGATGAGGAGGTTAACTGTTGAGTAGCATCATCCATCAGCCTGGAGATGAGGAGGTTAACTGTTGAGTAGCATCATCCATCAGCCTGGAGATGAGGAGGTTAACTGTTGAGTAGCATCATCCACCAGCCTGGAGATGAGGAGGTTAACTGTTGAGTAGCATCATCCACCAGCCCTGGGGATGAGGAGGTTAACTGTTGAGTAGCATCATCCACCAGCCTGGAGATGAGGAGGTTAACTGTTGAGTAGCATCATCCACCAGCCCTGGGGATGAGGAGGTTAACTGTTGAGTAGCATCATCCACCAGCCTGGAGATGAGGAGGTTAACTGTTGAGTAGCATCATCCATCAGCCTGGAGATGAGGGGGTTAACTGTTGAGTAGCATCATCCACCAGCCTGGAGATGAGGAGGTTAACTGTTGAGTAGCATCATCCATCAGCCCTGGGGATGAGGAGGTTAACTGTTGAGTAGCATCATCCATCAGCCTGGAGATGAGGAGGTTAACTGTTGAGTAGCATCATCCACCAGCCCTGGGGATGAGGAGGTTAACTGTTGAGTAGCATCATCCACCAGCCTGGAGATGAGGAGGTTAACTGTTGAGTAGCATCATCCATCAGCCTGGAGATGAGGAGGTTAACTGTTGAGTAGCATCATCCATCAGCCCTGGGGATGAGGAGGTTAACTGTTGAGTAGCATCATCCATCAGCCCTGGGGATGAGGAGGTTAACTGTTGAGTAGCATCATCCACCAGCCTGGAGATGAGGAGGTTAACTGTTGAGTAGCATCATCCATCAGCCTGGAGATGAGGAGGTTAACTGTTGAGTAGCATCATCCACCAGCCTGGAGATGAGGAGGTTAACTGTTGAGTAGCATCATCCACCAGCCCTGGGGATGAGGAGGTTAACTGTTGAGTAGCATCATCCATCAGCCTGGGGATGAGGAGGTTAACTGTTGAGTAGCATCATCCATCAGCCTGGGGATGAGGAGGTTAACTGTTGAGTAGCATCATCCATCAGCCTGGGGATGAGGAGGTTAACTGTTGAGTAGCATCATCCACCAGCCCTGGGGATGAGGAGGTTAACTGTTGAGTAGCATCATCCATCAGCCTGGGGATGAGGAGGTTAACTGTTGAGTAGCATCATCCATCAGCCTGGGGATGAGGAGGTTAACTGTTGAGTAGCATCATCCATCAGCCTGGGGATGAGGAGGTTAACTGTTGAGTAGCATCATCCATCAGCCTGGGGATGAGGAGGTTAACTGTTGAGTAGCATCATCCATCAGCCTGGGGATGAGGAGGTTAACTGTTGAGTAGCATCATCCACCAGCCCTGGGGATGAGGAGGTTAACTGTTGAGTAGCATCATCCATCAGCCTGGAGATGAGGAGGTTAACTGTTGAGTAGCATCATCCACCAGCCTGGAGATGAGGAGGTTAACTGTTGAGTAGCATCATCCATCAGCCTGGAGATGAGGAGGTTAACTGTTGAGTAGCATCATCCATCAGCCTGGGGATGAGGAGGTTAACTGTTGAGTAGCATCATCCATCAGCCTGGGGATGAGGAGGTTAACTGTTGAGTAGCATCATCCACCAGCCTGGGGATGAGGAGGTTAACTGTTGAGTAGCATCATCCATCAGCCTGGGGATGAGGAGGTTAACTGTTGAGTAGCATCATCCATCAGCCCTGGGGATGAGGAGGTTAACTGTTGAGTAGCATCATCCATCAGCCTGGGGATGAGGAAGTTAACTGTTGAGTAGCATCATCCACCAGCCTGGAGATGAGGAGGTTAACTGTTGATTAGCATCATCCATCAGCCTGGGGATGAGGAGGTTAACTGTTGAGTAGCATCATTCATCAGCCTGGGGATGAGGAGGTTAACTGTTGAGTAGCATCATCCACCAGCCTGGAGATGAGGAGGTTAACTGTTGAGTAGCATCATCCACCAGCCTGGGGATGAGGAGGTTAACTGTTGAGTAGCATCATCCATCAGCCTGGAGATGAGGAGGTTAACTGTTGAGTAGCATCATCCATCAGCCTGGGGATGAGGAGGTTAACTGTTGAGTAGCATCATCCATCAGCCTGGGGATGAGGAGGTTAACTGTTGAGTAGCATCATCCATCAGCCTGGGGATGAGGAGGTTAACTGTTGAGTAGCATCATCCATCAGCCTGGGGATGAGGTTAACTGTTGAGTAGCATCATCCACCAGCCTGGAGATGAGGAGGTTAACTGTTGAGTAGCATCATCCATCAGCCAGGAGATGAGGAGGTTAACTGTTGAGTAGCATCATCCATCAGCCTGGGGATGAGGAGGTTAACTGTTGAGTAGCATCATCCACCAGCCTGGGGATGAGGAGGTTAACTGTTGAGTAGCATCATCCATCAGCCTGGGGATGAGGAGGTTAACTGTTGAGTAGCATCATCCATCAGCCTGGGGATGAGGAGGTTAACTAATGAGTAGCATCATCCACCAGCCTGGGGATGAGGGGGTTAACTGTTGAGTAGCATCATCCACCAGCCCTGGGGATGAGGAGGTTAACTGTTGAGTAGCATCATCCATCAGCCTGGGGATGAGGGGGTTAACTGTTGAGTAGCATCATCCACCTGCCTGGAGATGAGGAGGTTAACTGTTGAGTAGCATCATCCATCAGCCCGGGGATGAGGAGGTTAACTGTTGAGTAGCATCATCCACCAGCCTGGAGATGAGGAGGTTAACTGTTGAGTAGCATCATCCATCAGCCTGGGGATGAGGGGGTTAACTGTTGAGTAGCATCATCCATCAGCCTGGGGATGAGGAGGTTAACTGTTGAGTAGCATCATCCATCAGCCTGAGGATGAGGAGGTTAACTGTTGAGTAGCATCATCCACCAGCCTGGGGATGAGGAGGTTAACTGTTGAGTAGCATCATCCATCAGCCTGGAGATGAGGAGGTTAACTGTTGAGTAGCATCATCCACCAGCCTGGAGATGAGGAGGTTAACTGTTGAGTAGCATCATCCATCAGCCTGGGGATGAGGAGGTTAACTGTTGAGTAGCATCATCCACCAGCCTGGAGATGAGGAGGTTAACTGTTGAGTAGCATCATCCATCAGCCTGGGGATGAGGAGGTTAACTGTTGAGTAGCATCATCCATCAGCCTGGGGATGAGGAGGTTAACTGTTGAGTAGCATCATCCATCAGCCTGAGGATGAGGAGGTTAACTGTTGAGTAGCATCATCCATCAGCCTGGAGATGAGGAGGTTAACTGTTGAGTAGCATCATCCATCAGCCCTAAGGATGAGGAGGTTAACTGTTGAGTAGCATCATCCATCAGCCTGGGGATGAGGAGGTTAACTGTTGAGTAGCATCATCCATCAGCCCTGGGGATGAGGAGGTTAACTGTTGAGTAGCATCATCCATCAGCCCTGGGGATGAGGAGGTTAACTGTTGAGTAGCATCATCCACCAGCCTGGAGATGAGGAGGTTAACTGTTGAGTAGCATCATCCATCAGCCTGGAGATGAGGAGGTTAACTGTTGAGTAGCATCATCCACCAGCCTGGAGATGAGGAGGTTAACTGTTGAGTAGCATCATCCACCAGCCCTGGGGATGAGGAGGTTAACTGTTGAGTAGCATCATCCACCAGCCTGGAGATGAGGAGGTTAACTGTTGAGTAGCATCATCCACCAGCCCTGGGGATGAGGAGGTTAACTGTTGAGTAGCATCATCCACCAGCCTGGAGATGAGGAGGTTAACTGTTGAGTAGCATCATCCATCAGCCTGGAGATGAGGGGGTTAACTGTTGAGTAGCATCATCCACCAGCCTGGAGATGAGGAGGTTAACTGTTGAGTAGCATCATCCATCAGCCCTGGGGATGGGGAGGTTAACTGTTGAGTAGCATCATCCATCAGCCTGGAGATGAGGAGGTTAACTGTTGAGTAGCATCATCCATCAGCCTGGAGATGAGGAGGTTAACTGTTGAGTAGCATCATCCACCAGCCTGGAGATGAGGAGGTTAACTGTTGAGTAGCATCATCCACCAGCCCTGGGGATGAGGAGGTTAACTGTTGAGTAGCATCATCCACCAGCCTGGAGATGAGGAGGTTAACTGTTGAGTAGCATCATCCACCAGCCCTGGGGATGAGGAGGTTAACTGTTGAGTAGCATCATCCACCAGCCTGGAGATGAGGAGGTTAACTGTTGAGTAGCATCATCCATCAGCCTGGAGATGAGGGGGTTAACTGTTGAGTAGCATCATCCACCAGCCTGGAGATGAGGAGGTTAACTGTTGAGTAGCATCATCCATCAGCCCTGGGGATGAGGAGGTTAACTGTTGAGTAGCATCATCCATCAGCCTGGAGATGAGGAGGTTAACTGTTGAGTAGCATCATCCACCAGCCCTGGGGATGAGGAGGTTAACTGTTGAGTAGCATCATCCACCAGCCTGGAGATGAGGAGGTTAACTGTTGAGTAGCATCATCCATCAGCCTGGAGATGAGGAGGTTAACTGTTGAGTAGCATCATCCATCAGCCCTGGGGATGAGGAGGTTAACTGTTGAGTAGCATCATCCATCAGCCCTGGGGATGAGGAGGTTAACTGTTGAGTAGCATCATCCACCAGCCTGGAGATGAGGAGGTTAACTGTTGAGTAGCATCATCCATCAGCCTGGAGATGAGGAGGTTAACTGTTGAGTAGCATCATCCACCAGCCTGGAGATGAGGAGGTTAACTGTTGAGTAGCATCATCCACCAGCCCTGGGGATGAGGAGGTTAACTGTTGAGTAGCATCATCCACCAGCCTGGAGATGAGGAGGTTAACTGTTGAGTAGCATCATCCACCAGCCCTGGGGATGAGGAGGTTAACTGTTGAGTAGCATCATCCACCAGCCTGGAGATGAGGAGGTTAACTGTTGAGTAGCATCATCCATCAGCCTGGAGATGAGGGGGTTAACTGTTGAGTAGCATCATCCATCAGCCTGGGGATGAGGGGGTTAACTGTTGAGTAGCATCATCCGCCAGCCTGGAGATGAGGAGGTTAACTGTTGAGTAGCATCATCCACCAGCCCTGGGGATGAGGAGGTTAACTGTTGAGTAGCATCATCCACCAGCCTGGAGATGAGGAGGTTAACTGTTGAGTAGCATCATCCATCAGCCTGGAGATGAGGAGGTTAACTGTTGAGTAGCATCATCCATCAGCCTGGAGATGAGGAGGTTAACTGTTGAGTAGCATCATCCATCAGCCTGGGGATGAGGAGGTTAACTGTTGAGTAGCATCATCCACCAGCCTGGAGATGAGGAGGTTAACTGTTGAGTAGCATCATCCATCAGCCTGGGGATGAGGAGGTTAACTGTTGAGTAGCATCATCCACCAGCCCTGGGGATGAGGGGGTTAACTGTTGAGTAGCATCATCCATCAGCCTGGAGATGAGGAGGTTAACTGTTGAGTAGCATCATCCACCAGCCCTGGGATGAGGAGGTTAACTGTTGAGTAGCATCATCCATCAGCCTGGGGATGAGGTTAACTGTTGAGTAGCATCATCCATCAGCCCTGGGGATGAGGAGGTTAACTGTTGAGTAGCATCATCCACCAGCCTGGAGATGAGGAGGTTAACTTTTGAGTAGCATCATCCACCAGCCCTGGGATGAGGAGGTTAACTGTTGAGTAGCATCATCCACCAGCCTGGAGATGAGGAGGTTAACTGTTGAGTAGCATCATCCACCAGCCCTGGGGATGAGGAGGTTAACTGTTGAGTAGCATCATCCACCAGCCTGGAGATGAGGAGGTTAACTGTTGAGTAGCATCATCCACCAGCCCTGGGATGAGGAGGTTAACTGTTGAGTAGCATCATCCATCAGCCTGGGGATGAGGTTAACTGTTGAGTAGCATCATCCATCAGCCTGGAGATGAGGAGGTTAACTGTTGAGTAGCATCATCCACCAGCCTGGATATGAGGAGGTTAACTGTTGAGTAGCATCATCCATCAGCCTGGGGATGAGGAGGTTAACTGTTGAGTAGCATCATCCACCAGCCCTGGGGATGAGGAGGTTAACTGTTGAGTAGCATCATCCACCAGCCTGGAGATGAGGAGGTTAACTGTTGAGTAGCATCATCCATCAGCCTGGAGATGAGGGGGTTAACTGTTGAGTAGCATCATCCATCAGCCTGGGGATGAGTGGGTTAACTGTTGAGTAGCATCATCCACCAGCCTGGAGATGAGGAGGTTAACTGTTGAGTAGCATCATCCATCAGCCCTGGGGATGAGGAGGTTAACTGTTGAGTAGCATCATCCATCAGCCTGGAGATGAGGAGGTTAACTGTTGAGTAGCATCATCCACCAGCCCTGGGGATGAGGAGGTTAACTGTTGAGTAGCATCATCCACCAGCCTGGAGATGAGGAGGTTAACTGTTGAGTAGCATCATCCATCAGCCTGGAGATGAGGAGGTTAACTGTTGAGTAGCATCATCCATCAGCCTGGAGATGAGGAGGTTAACTGTTGAGTAGCATCATCCATCAGCCTGGGGATGAGGAGGTTAACTGTTGAGTAGCATCATCCACCAGCCTGGAGATGAGGAGGTTAACTGTTGAGTAGCATCATCCATCAGCCTGGGGATGAGGAGGTTAACTGTTGAGTAGCATCATCCACCAGCCCTGGGGATGAGGGGGTTAACTGTTGAGTAGCATCATCCACCAGCCTGGAGATGAGGAGGTTAACTGTTGAGTAGCATCATCCACCAGCCCTGGGATGAGGAGGTTAACTGTTGAGTAGCATCATCCATCAGCCTGGAGATGAGGAGGTTAACTGTTGAGTAGCATCATCCATCAGCCTGGAGATGAGGAGGTTAACTGTTGAGTAGCATCATCCATCAGCCTGGGGATGAGGAGGTTAACTGTTGAGTAGCATCATCCACCAGCCTGGAGATGAGGAGGTTAACTGTTGAGTAGCATCATCCATCAGCCTGGGGATGAGGAGGTTAACTGTTGAGTAGCATCATCCACCAGCCCTGGGGATGAGGGGGTTAACTGTTGAGTAGCATCATCCACCAGCCTGGAGATGAGGAGGTTAACTGTTGAGTAGCATCATCCACCAGCCCTGGGATGAGGAGGTTAACTGTTGAGTAGCATCATCCATCAGCCTGGGGATGAGGTTAACTGTTGAGTAGCATCATCCATCAGCCCTGGGGATGAGGAGGTTAACTGTTGAGTAGCATCATCCACCAGCCTGGAGATGAGGAGGTTAACTGTTGAGTAGCATCATCCACCAGCCCTGGGGATGAGGAGGTTAACTGTTGAGTAGCATCATCCACCAGCCTGGAGATGAGGAGGTTAATTGTTGAGTAGCATCATCCACCAGCCCTGGGATGAGGAGGTTAACTGTTGAGTAGCATCATCCATCAGCCTGGGGATGAGGTTAACTGTTGAGTAGCATCATCCATCAGCCTGGAGATGAGGAGGTTAACTGTTGAGTAGCATCATCCACCAGCCTGGATATGAGGAGGTTAACTGTTGAGTAGCATCATCCATCAGCCTGGGGATGAGGAGGTTAACTGTTGAGTAGCATCATCCATCAGCCTGGAGATGAGGAGGTTAACTGTTGAGTAGCATCATCCATCAACCTGGGGATGAGGAGGTTAACTGTTGAGTAGCATCATCCACCAGCCTGGGGATGAGGGGGTTAACTGTTGAGTAGCATCATCCATCAGCCTGGAGATGAGGAGGTTAACTGTTGAGTAGCATCATCCACCAGCCTGGGGATGAGGGGGTTAACTGTTGAGTAGCATCATCCACCAGCCTGGGGATGAGGGGGTTAACTGTTGAGTAGCATCATCCATCAGCCTGGGGATGAGGGGGTTAACTGTTGAGTAGCATCATCCACCAGCCTGGAGATGAGGAGGTTAACTGTTGAGTAGCATCATCCATCAGCCCTGGGGATGAGGAGGTTAACTGTTGAGTAGCATCATCCATCAGCCTGGGGATGAGGAGGTTAACTGTTAAGTAGCATCATCCATCAGCCTGGGGATGAGGAGGTTAACTGTTGAGTAGCATCATCCATCAGCCTGGAGATGAGGAGGTTAACTGTTGAGTAGCATCATCCACCAGCCTGGAGATGAGGAGGTTAACTGTTGAGTAGCATCATCCACCAGCCTGGAGATGAGGAGGTTAACTGTTGAGTAGCATCATCCATCAGCCTGGAGATGAGGAGGTTAACTGTTGAGTAGCATCATCCACCAGCCTGGAGATGAGGAGGTTAACTGTTGAGTAGCATCATCCACCAGCCTGGAGATGAGGAGGTTAACTGTTGAGTAGCATCATCCATCAGCCTGGGGATGAGGAGGTTAACTGTTGAGTAGCATCATCCATCAGCCTGGAGATGAGGAGGTTAACTGTTGAGTAGCATCATCCACCAGCCTGGAGATGAGGTTAACTGTTGAGTAGCATCATCCATCAGCCTGGGGATGAGGAGGTTAACTGTTGAGTAGCATCATCCATCAGCCTGGGGATGAGGACGTTAACTGTTGAGTAGCATCATCCATCAGCCTGGGGATGAGGAGGTTAACTGTTGAGTAGCATCATCCACCAGCCTGGAGATGAGGAGGTTAACTGTTGAGTAGCATCATAGTCATAGTTTATCTTTGTGGTGTGTTTTGTTGACAGTAAAGTGTGTGTTTATATTTGTGGTGTGTGATGTTGACAGTAAAGTGTGTGTTTATTTTTGTGGTGTGTGCTGTTGACAGTAAAGTGTGTGTTTATCTTTGTGGTGTGTGTTGTTGACAGTAAAGTGTGTGTTTATCTTTGTGGTGTGTGCTGTTGACAGTAAAGTGTGTGTTTATCTTTGTGGTGTGTGCTGTTGACAGTAAAGTGTGTGTTTATATTTGTGGTGTGTGCTGTTGACAGTAAAGTGTGTGTTTATCTTTGTGGTGTGTGCTGTTGACAGTAAAGTGTGTGTTTATCTTTGTGGTGTGTGCTGTTGACAGTAAAGTGTGTGTTTATCTTTGTGGTGTGTGCTGTTGACAGTAAAGTGTGTGTTTATCTTTGTGGTGTGTGCTGTTGACAGTAAAGTGTGTGTTTATCTTTGTGGTGTGTGCTGTTGACAGTAAAGTGTGTGTTTATCTTTGTGGTGTGTGCTGTTGACAGTAAAGTGTGTGTTTATCTTTGTGGTGTGTGCTGTTGACAGTAAAGTGTGTGTTCATCTTTGTGGTGTGTGCTGTTGACAGTAAAGTGTGTGTTTATCTTTGTGGTGTGTGCTGTTGACAGTAAAGTGTGTGTTTATCTTTGTGGTGTGTGCTGTTGACAGTAAAGTGTGTGTTTATGTTTGTGGTGTGTGTTGTTGACAGTAAAGTGTGTGTTTATCTTTGTGGTGTGTGTTGTTGACAGTAAAGTGTGTGTTTTTCTTTGTGGTGTGTGTTGTTGACAGTAAAGTGTGTGTTTATCTTTGTGGTGTGTGTTGTTGACAGTAAAGTGTGTGTTTATCTTTGTGGTGTGTGCTGTTGACAGTAAAGTGTGTGTTTATCTTTGTGGTGTGTGTTGTTGAAAGGGATTTGGATAGAATACCTCAGTCCCTGAAAGGTGTGGAGTCTGAAAAGGAGAAGTTGAACAACTTAACAACTCTGCTACAGAAATGTATTGAGGCATTAAACACACACACACACACACACACACACACAGTCTTGTACAGCTAACCTTGTTGGAACACACAATTCAGTCCCATTCAAAATCATATTTTCCCTAACCCTAACCCTAATCCAAAAACCTAACCCGTACTCTTCCCCTAACCCTAAACCTAAACCTAACCCTAGCTCCTAACCCTAACCCAAAAACAAACCATTAGCTCCTAACCCTAAACCTAATTCTAACCCTAACACTAATTCTAAACTTAACCTTAAACCACCTAGAATGAGCATTTGACCTCGTGGGGACTAACAAAATGTCCCCAGTTGGTCAAATGTTTGTTTGTTTATTATTATTTTGAGGACTTCTGGTCCCACAAGAATAGTTAAAAACATCCACACACACACACACACACACACACACACCTTCCGCCCCTCATCAAGTTAGTTTTTTCAGGAGCTGTCTCTCACTGTCCCCACTGAAGAGCTCCGCGTTGAGGCCCACTGAGAGTATCTCTCTCAATGGAGGGTCCCCACTGAAGAGCTCCGCGTTGAGGCCCACTGAGAGTATCTCTCTAAATAATGTAACCACTGAAGAACTCCGCGTTGAGGCCCACTGAGAGTATCTCTCTCAATAATGTAACCACTGAAGAGCTCCGCGTTGAGGCCCACTGAGAGTATCTCTCTCAATAATGTAACCACTGAAGAGCTCCGCGTTGAGGCCCACTGAGAGTATCTCTCTCAATAATGTAACCACTGAAGAGCTCCGCATTGAGGCCCACTGAGAGTATCTCTCTCAATAATGTAACCACTGAAGAGCTCCGCGTTGAGGCCCACTGAGAGTATCTCTCTCAATAATGTAACCACTGAAGAGCTCCGCGTTGAGGCCCACTGAGAGTATCTCTCTCAATAATGTAACCACTGAAGAGCTCCGCGTTGAGGCCCACTGAGAGTATCTCTCTCAATAATGTAACCACTGAAGAGCTCCGTGTTGAGGCCCACTGAGAGTATCTCTCTCAATAATGTAACCACTGAAGAGCTCCGCATTGAGGCCCACTGAGAGTATCTCTCTCAATAATGTAACCACTGAAGAGCTCCGCGTTGAGGCCCACTGAGAGTATCTCTCTCAATAATGTAACCACTGAAGAGCTCCGCATTGAGGCCCACTGAGAGTATCTCTCTAAATAATGTAACCACTGAAGAGCTCCGCATTGAGGCCCACTGAGAGTATCTCTCTAAATAATGTAACCACTGAAGAGCTCCGTGTTGAGGCCCACTGAGAGTATCTCTCTGAATGGATGGCCCCCAGCAAAGTGCTCCGTGACACGGCCCACTGTTGGTTTTCCACAAGGCACGTTCTGTAAATGAGGACAACAGCAGTCTTCTCTCTATTACAGCTCATTACGAGCTTGTGTCTGATATTATATATTAAAATCCCTTTGTGATTTTCCTAATAAATTCCTCCATTACATAAGAGGCAAGTGATATAAAATGCCTAGGAGGCTTTTTAATGCCCTGGTATTTATTTCTGACAATGAGCCCGTCACTGTGTGTGTGTGTGTACAGTACTTTTCCTCTGGCTCCCCCTACAGGAGAATGAGCGGCACATTACAGTGATGCAGGAGGAGAATTCTGCTCCTCTCAGTCCAGGACCCTACAGCCAGTGGCGTCCCGTCATTCAAGGCACCATTTTTTGGGCTTGTCTGTTTTGCATTTTATTTTGGCATCAATACGTGTCACATATCAGTTTGCCTACAATGTAAAAAAATAACAATAATCATTGAGTTAATAAAGCCGCATACAAACATGGTCTCTTTTTTTCTTCTTTTTTTTTTTGAGTAAGGCAGGAGTGGTTTACTATTTCAGCCGCAATAGACTTCCTTATTGCTCGTTGTGCACTGTGGGGTAACCAAAAGACACGGACACGCTCCAAAAAACACCAAATACATCCTTTTTTAGAAACAAACATGCTCTCTGTATAGTGATGTAGGTTTTAGATGTTGTACACATGCAGCGGCGACCATCATTCAGGGTAGGTAGGGCAGAGCCCCACCTGTTTAGCAAAAAACATTATATATTATTTTTTTTGCATGTTATTTTGTCACATATCAGTTTGCAAAACAATGTAAAAAAATAACTAATAATAATAATCATTGAGTTAATAAAGCTGCGTACGATCTTGGTCTCTTTTTTTGCTTTCTTGAGTAAGGCAGCTCCAAAATGCAGGTGTTTCAGCCTAGCTCCGTGCTTTCTGTGGTGGAGGGGCAGCCAGCGGAAAATACAGAGCTTAGGGGTTGGTAATGTTCTCTAGTTGTGCTGTGATTGGCTCAGTGTTCTGTCACTCGTGGGGACACTACGTCACCGCCAAATCCAAGGGTAGAGCTCGAAAATTCAAGCCCCTTAGGTGCTGCCATATAGTTACATTAGAAGTGCCCATCCAAGAAGGCTCAAGGTCATTGGCCACAGATAAAATGACGTCAAATCACGTTATATCTGCAGTAGCTTTGATTGGACTGATCATGTCAACATCATACTTTCAAAATTTTAGCTAGCAGTCATCAAAATGAATCAAGTCAACAATCTACTGGCAAATCCTTTTTAATCCTTGTCATATGAAGATAAATAATGAAGAGGAATTATAGATAAAACGTTTCAGTGCTCATCGGCCATTGGACACAAACATCACACAACAAGTTGGAAATCGCAAATTCAACAATGAGTGGTTTGGAAGGAATCAGTGGCTAACTGCAAGCATTGCAACGCAATCACTAGCCTACTATTCAGTGGAGTGGCTGTGTGGTCCCAAATTTGAGATTAAGGGTCTCTTTTCCAAGTTTAAAATGATAAACATTCAACATTGGTCTTGCTGTCAATGAAGCATGATTTGTGCCAAGCTCAAAACAACTGTTAACTCGAAACTGCGAAAACTTGACTTCAGTGAGTTCAAGACAACTGGAAAGTCGGGAAAAAACTAGCTCTGACTGGGAAAATACGTTTTGAACGGTCATCCAACTCGGAATTGTAAATCCTGAACTCCGGCCTCTTTCTAGAGCTACGACCTGAAGATCACTGACGTCATCATGATTCAACCTTGTTTTTTTCAGAGTTCCCAGTTGTCTTGAAAGCACCATCAATCCAGAGAATGCCAGACTTTGACGACAAAGTTTGATGACAAAATCTGGCCATGAAGGACCGCCGCGCCACATACATTCTTTATTAGTACACACACAAACCAAAACAATAAACCAAACGATACGTGAAGTCCTAGGTTATACACAAAAACTTACAGAACAAGATCCCACAATAAACTAGTGAAAACAGGCTACCTAAGTATGGTCCCCAATCAGAGACAATGAGCTACAGCTGCCTCTGATTGGGAACCACCCTGGCCAACATAGATCAAAACGAACTAGAACCAAAAACATAGAAAACAAAACATAGAAAATCCACACCCTGGCTCAACATATAAGAGTCCCCAGAGCCAGGGCGTGACAGTTTCACAATAAAACATATTTTGCATCTTCAAAGTGGAAGGCATGTTGTGTAAATCAAATGATACAAACCCCCAAAAATCCACTTTCATTCCAGGTTGTAAGGCAACAAAATAGGAAAAATGCCAAGGGGGGTGAATACTTTCACAAGCCACTGTATCCCCTGTGCTGCATATTCACCTTGCCCTCTACCCCACGATACAAAACAACACCACCCATCACAATAACCAAAACCTCACCACTTTTACAACCGTATATCCAACCCATCTTCCCCAGCTGTACAGACAGCCCCCCCGACACACCATATGTCTTGAAACATCTCCACACATTTTATCATTTTATAGAACTCCAATTCCACCCTAAGGCGTGCAGAGACCATCCCATTAAATAATAGTAAAGGGTCTGTTATCCCCCCTACCTTTGACCTTGTTCCTCCTTGTTAGCCTAATAGCCAACTTTGCCTGAGCAAACAAAAAATTCAACAACACACATTTGGCCTTTTCTTTGTTCGAATACATGTAAGACCTTCACCCATGTATACTGTCTTGTGTTGGGATGTCTAGTTCTCCAAACATCCACTAGGTCAAACTGATTAATGATGTCCCTTAACACCCCCACTGAGCCTGAATGAGGCTCCTCCCATTTCGGTCTTTCGTAAAATCCATCGTACAGTTCCAGTCCCCGCAGACCACCAGCGTCTCCTCAGCCGCTACCTGTGAGAGTTCCTGTCTAAGACACCCAAACAGACGCCCCCTCTCTCTCTCTCTGTGTTAGGCGCATACACATTTATAAAGACAAAACCCCTGTTGTTAATTTCTGCTTTTTACAAGCAGTCTACCCCTACACACCTCCTTTGAGGAGTACATTTTTACGTCCAGACCCGGTGCAAAAAACACTGCCAGCCCTGCACTAACAGTCGTTCCATGGCTCAGCACACTTGCCCCTTTCCACCAGAGCCCCCAATCGACTTCATTCACCACATCACTATTGGTCTCCTGCAGAAACAACACCTGTAGTTTTTTTTGTTTTACATATTCACCCAACAGACTCCTCTTTCCCGCATCTCTGGCACCATTTATATTAAGCGAGCCTACCCGAAGATTCTCCATAAGAAGTGGGAGAAAAGCCAGCAAAGAAAGAGACCAATAGCAAAGCTCAAAAAGCCCCAGTGCCAGAAATGATTAATCTAAACAGCGTCTGAAGGTAGACCCTTACGCACGGTTGTGACCCACTTCCTCAACCTAAAACGTTTCCTGGGTGAGAGGACACCATGCCCCTCATTATTCATAGCGTGTTGTACTGATCAAACAAACTTTCCCAGATTGCAAAAAAAGCTTCATGATTCATTTTATTTTTCCCTTTAGTCTCATTCAGGAACCTTGACAGTTCCCTCACCGTGTACTTTGACCCCTCTGCCTGACTGGCTGTCAGCTCTGGATCCATTGAGGAGGAGTCTGAACAGAAAGCCTCCTCATCGTCTTCTTCCTCAGACTCACCTTCCTCCTCCTCATCTCCATCTCCCATCCTGACCACCTGCCCTTCCTCTCTAGTCGGGACCTCCCCCCCAGCACCAGGCAAAGGTTCCTTGGTGCCTTTCACCACACCAGCCTCTCCCCTCACACCTCCTTTCTTCTCCCCCTTTTTCCTCTTCCGCTTGACACCCTCCTCCACCCCTCCCAGTCGCTTCCCCTTCCCCATTATACTCTCCTCATCCACTAGCATAACCTGACTAGGCCCAGCCTCATCTACACCACCATCTATAACCTGACTATGCCCAGCCTCATCTACACCACCATCTATAACATGACTAGGCCCAGCCTCATCTACACCACCATCTATAGCATGACTAGGCCCAACCTCATCTACACCACCATCTATAGCATTAGACACAGCCTCATCTACACCACCATCTATAGCATGACTAGACCCAGCCTCATCTACACCACCATCTATAGCATGACTAGGCCCAGCCTCATCTACACCACCATCTATAGCATGACTAGGCCCAACCTCATCTACACCACCATCTATAGCATGACTAGACCCAGCCTCACCTACACCACCATCTATAGCATGACTAGACCCAGCCTCATCTACACCACCATCTGTAGCATGACTAGACCCAGCCTCATCTACACCACCATCTATAGCATGACTAGACCCAGCCTCATCTACACCACCATCTATAGCATGACTAGACCCAGCCTCATCTACACCACCATCTGTAGCATGACTAGACCCAGCCTCATCTACACCACCATCTGTGGCATGACTAGACCCAGCCTCATCTACACCACCATCTGTAGCATGACTAGACCCAGCCTCATCTACACCACCATCTATAGCATGACTAGGCCCAGCCTCTACTGCCTGTGTCTCATGGCCTTCTGCACGTTGACCTCGATTTCCCCCACTGGTGCTTGAACCCTCACCTTGTCTACTGCCTTTATGTGGGCACGCAAAGCTCTTATGCCCCAAATCCCTACACTCAAAGCACCGTAGACTATCTACGCTGGCAAAACCCTGCGTAGAGCCCCACCCCGCGCCTCACTTTAAAATGCACATTTAACTGTTGCTCATTATTATTCAGAAACATGAACAATTGCCTCTGGAACGAAACAACATGCTTAACGGCATCTGCCTGAAAACCTGCCGACACGAAAACCGCTAGCAAACTTACCAAAACGACTCAGCTCTATCCGGATTTGATCATCCGTAATAAACAGAGGCAGATTCGGCACCAACACATCCCTTACAAATATTCCACTAACAATCAGCCTACCCACTAAATTTACTATTTTCATGAACACAACCACAGCTTTGTTCATTCTGGATGCAGAATGTATAAATTCAGCTCCTACCTGTTGGCCGACAGCGAGCAGAACCTCCTCCACCTTAACTCCATTCTCAGGGACACACCTGAATCCACGCCGTAACGACAGCGTCTAATCAGCGCTAGGCTGCGAAGCCATCGCTCACACCACACCGTCCAAAACCCCAGGAAACTAAAACTCTGTCCTCTTCCTCCCTAACTTTGAACAAAAACAGTGGGTACCGCTAAACTAACAGTGCATTAACCCTCCACCATAGAAAAAATGTTTTGAAAGAAAAGACCAAGGAAATAATCAAGAAAATAAGTTAGGACAAGAGCCCTCCACACAGCCTCTCAACTACAAAACACTCCCAGCATGCACTGAGAGAGAGAGAGAGAGAGAGAGAGAGAGCGAGAGAGAGAGAGAGAGAGAGAGAGAGAGAGAGAGAGAGAGAGAGAGAGAGAGAGACAGAGAGAGAGAGAGAGAGAGAGAGAGAGAGAGAGAGAGAGAGAGAGAGAGAGACAGAGGCGAGAGAGAGAGACAGAGAGAGAGCGAGAGAGAGAGAGAGAGAGAGAGAGAGAGAGAGCGAGAGAGAGAGAGAGAGAGAGAGACACAGAGAGAGAGAGAGAGAGAGAGAGAGAGAGAGAGAGAGAGAGAGAGAGAGAGAGAGAGAGAGAGAGAGAGAGAGGGAGACAGACAGGAGTAGTGGACCGTAGCTTTACCTTAGTGTAACAGTGTCAAGTCCTGTGAACTGCTTCCAGAGTGTTGTAGCTGGTTCAGGAATATTATTAGCATGCTATCACTTCCAACGGACAAAGCCTGGTTGCATTAAAAGCATTTTAATTTAAAAGCTTTTCATTAAAAGGAATGTCTGTTAACTGTATATGGTATACAAGCCATCTATATCCTGTACTGTCCTACTGATTCAAGGACATCAGGAAAAAATAATGTACAGTGCCTTCTGTAAAGTATTCAGACCCCTTGACCTTTTACACATTTTGGTACGTTACAGCCTTATTCTAAAATGGATTAAATTCAATTTATTCCTCATCAATCTACACACAATACCCCATAACGACAAAATGAAAACAGGTCTGAATACTTTCCAAAGGCCCGCTACATAGTTATTGAGCCAATAGCCAATGCTATGTGAACTGTGAACTGCAATGGGAACTGCTCTGTGACCACTGTGATGGTGTAAACAGTCAAAACTGTTCGCTGCTCTGGCACCCCAATGGTGGAACAAGCTCCCTCACGACGCCAGGACAGCGGAGTCACTCACCACCTTCCGGAGGCATTTGAAACCCCACCTCTTTAAGGAATACCTGGGATAGGATAAAGTAATCCTTCTACCCCCCCCCCCCCCAAATTGTAAAGTGGTTATCCCACTGGCTATAGGGTGAACGCACCAATTGGTGAGTCGCTCTGGATAAGAGCGTCTGCTAAATGACGTAAATGTGCCCTTGAGCAAGGCACTTAACCCTAATTGCTCCTGTAAGTCGCTCTGGATAAGAGCGTCTGCTAAATGACTAAAATGTAAATGTAAATGTAAACAAGCTAGCCTTAAACCGGTTTAACCTGACCTCTGACCTCTATGGTAGACACCAAAGATGCACTCTCGAAAATAGGAATGCAATTGTAAGTCACCCCACATAGCCAAAACACAAAATGCAAGTCGACTTGGAAACATGTTTGGATTTATTTTTCTCGTATTTGATTGTTGATTGTATTTACATACATTTAGAACTTTTGAAACAGGTTTGAATCCATTTGCAGGTAAACTGATAGACGTGTTTTTATCTGGCTAAGTTAGCCTGGTCCCAGATATGTTTTGTGCTGTCTTGCTTGATAATGACCATAGGATTTGGCAAGACAGCACAAAACACACCTGGGACCAGGCTAGGTTCAATGCTACATCTGTATATTCTGTTCTCGACCAGAAACACAAAGTACGAAACACTCACTGCAAACAAGCATCTCACTGTAAATGATACAAATTTACAAATGAACACGTACAGTGCATTCAGAAAGTATTCAGACCCCTTGACTTTTTCCACATCTTGTTACATTACAGCCTTATTCTAAAATGGATTCAATCGATTTTTCCCCTCATCAATCTACACACAATACACCATAATGACAAGCAAACATTTTCCTAATTTATTACAAATCAAAAACTGAAATATCACGTATTCAGACCCTTTACTCAGTACTTTGTTGAAGCACCTTAGGCAGCGATTACAGCCTCGAGTCTTCTTGGGTATGACGCTACGAGCTTGGCACACCTGCATATGGGGAGTTTCTCCCATTCTTCGCTGCAGATCCTCTCAAGCTCTGTCAGGTTGGATGGGGAGTGTCGCTGCACAGCTATTTTCATGTCTCTCCAGAGATGTTCGGTCGGGTTCAGGTCCGGGCTCTGGCTGGGCCACTCAAGGACATTCAGAGACTTGTCCCAAAGCCACTCCTGTTGGAAGGTGAGTGCTCTGGAGCAGGTTTTCATCAAGGATCTCTCTGTACTTTGCTCCGTTCATCTTTCCCAAGGTCCTGACTAGTCTCCCAGTCCCTGCTGCTGAAAAACATCCACACAGCATGATGCTGCCACCACCATGCTTCAATGTAGGGATGGTGCCAGGTTTCCTCCAGATGTCACGCTTGGCATTCAGGCCAAAGAGTTCAATCATGGTTTCATCAGACCAGAGAATCTTGTTTAGGTGCCTTTTGGCAAACTCCAAGTGGGCTGTCATGTGCCTTTTACTGAGGAGTGGCTTCCGTCTGGCCACTCTACCATAAAGGCCTGATTGGTGGAGTCCTGCAAAGATGGTTGTCCTTCTGGAAGGTTCTCCCATCTCCACAGAGGAACTCTGGAACTCTGTCAGAGTGACCATCGGGTTCTTGGTCACCTCCCTGACCAAGGCCTGTCTCCCCCGATTGCTCAGTTTGGCCGGGCGGCCAGCTCTAGGAAAGGTCTTGGTGGTTCCAAACTTCTTCCATTTAAGAATGATGGAGGCCACTATGTTCTTGGGGACCTTCAATGCTGCAGAAATGTTTTGGTACCCTTCCACAGATCTGTGCCTCGACACAATCCTGTCTTGGATCTCTATGGACAATTCCTTCGGCCTCATGGCTTGGTTTTTGCTCTGACATGCATCTTCAACTGTGGGACCTTATATAGACAGGTGTGTGTCTTTCCAAATCATGTCCAATCAATTGAATTTACCACAGGTGGACTCCAATCAAGTAGTAGAAACATCTCAAGGAGGATCAGTGGACACAGGATGCACACCTGAGCTCAATTTCGAGTCTCATAGCAAAGGGTCTGAATACTTATGTAAATAAGGTATTTCTATTTTTTCTACAAAACTGTTTTTCGCTTTGTCATTATGGGGTATTGTGTGTAGATTGATGAGGATTATTTAAAGAAAAATCCATTTTAGAATAAGGCTGTAACAAAATGTGGAAAAAGTCAAGGGGTCTGAATACTTTCCGAATACACTGTATAACTTAACACATGACATGTACCACTGTGGAAAATAAGCCCTCATGTTTTAGGGCAGGGAAACATAACATCATATTGAACCTAATATTGTTGTAATAATGTTCAACCTAGTCATTGTTCTGGTTCAATACATTACAACCCTGTAACTCTAACTTAGACCTTGTTCTGGTTCAATACACTAGGGCCCTCTAAGAGCCCAATGAGGAGGGCCCTGTGTATACGGAGGAGTAGGACTAGTTATATTGGCCGTAGGGCAGTGTTCTGTAGGACAGGTAGGAGGAGTAGGCTGTAGGACATTGGCTGTAGGACAGTGTTCTGTAGGTCAGTGTTCTGTAGGTTAGTGTTCTGTAGGTCAGTGTTCTGTAGGTCAGTGTTCTGTAGGTTAGTGTTCTGTAGGTTAGTGTTCTGTAGGTCAGTGTTCTGTAGGTCAGTGTTCTGTAGGTTAGTGTTCTGTAGGTTAGTGTTCTGTAGGTCAGTGTTCTGTAGGTCAGTGTTCTGTAGGTCAGTGTTCTGTAGGTCAGTGTTCTGTAGGTTAGTGTTCTGTAGGTTAGTGTTCTGTAGGTTAGTGTTCTGTAGGTCAGTGTTCTGTAGGTTAGTGTTCTGTAGGTTAGTGTTCTGTAGGTTAGTGTTCTGTAGGACAGTGTTCTGTAGGTCAGTGTTCTGTAGGTCAGTGTTCTGTAGGTCCGTGTTCTGTAGGTCAGTGTTCTGTAGGTTAGTGTTCTGTAGGTCAGTGTTCTGTAGGTCAGTGTTCTGTAGGTTAGTGTTCTGTAGGTTAGTGTTCTGTAGGTTAGTGTTCTGTAGGTCAGTGTTCTGTAGGACAGTGTTCTGTAGGTCAGTGTTCTGTAGGTCAGTGTTCTGTAGGTCAGTGTTCTGTATGTCAGTGTTCTGTAGGTCAGTGTTCTGTAGGTTAGTGTTCTGTAGGTCAGTGTTCTGTAGGTTAGTGTTCTGTAGGACAGGTAGGAGTAGGCTGTAGGACATTGGCTGTAGGACAGTGTTCTGTAGGTCAGTGTTCTGTAGGTTAGTGTTCTGTAGGTCAGTGTTCTGTAGGTCAGTGTTCTGTAGGTTAGTGTTCTGTAGGTTAGTGTTCTGTAGGTCAGTGTTCTGTAGGTCAGTGTTCTGTAGGTTAGTGTTCTGTAGGTTAGTGTTCTGTAGGTTAGTGTTCTGTAGGTTAGTGTTCTGTAGGTCAGTGTTCTGTAGGTTAGTGTTCTGTAGGTTAGTGTTCTGTAGGTTAGTGTTCTGTAGGTTAGTGTTCTGTAGGTCAGTGTTCTGTAGGTTAGTGTTCTGTAGGTTAGTGTTCTGTAGGTTAGTGTTCTGTAGGACAGTGTTCTGTAGGTCAGTGTTCTGTAGGTCAGTGTTCTGTAGGTCCGTGTTCTGTAGGTCAGTGTTCTGTAGGTTAGTGTTCTGTAGGTCAGTGTTCTGTAGGTCAGTGTTCTGTAGGTTAGTGTTCTGTAGGTTAGTGTTCTGTAGGTTAGTGTTCTGTAGGTCAGTGTTCTGTAGGACAGTGTTCTGTAGGTCAGTGTTCTGTAGGTCAGTGTTCTGTAGGTCAGTGTTCTGTATGTCAGTGTTCTGTAGGTCAGTGTTCTGTAGGTTAGTGTTCTGTAGGTTAGTGTTCTGTAGGTTAGTGTTCTGTAGGACAGTGTTCTGTAGGTCAGTGTTCTGTAGGTCAGTGTTCTGTAGGACAGTGTTCTGTAGGTTAGTGTTCTGTAGGTCTATGTTCTGTAGGTCAGTGTTCTGTAGGTTAGTGTTCTGTAGGTCAGTGTTCTGTAGGTCAGTGTTCTGTAGGTTAGTGTTCTGTAGGTCAGTGTTCTGTAGGTTAGTGTTCTGTAGGTCAGTGTTCTGTAGGTCAGTGTTCTGTAGGTCAGTGTTCTGTAGGTTAGTGTTCTGTAGGTTAGTGTTCTGTAGGTCAGTGTTCTGTAGGTTAGTGTTCTGTAGGTCAGTGTTCTGTAGGTCAGTGTTCTGTAGGTCAGTGTTCTGTAGGTTAGTGTTCTGTAGGTTAGTGTTCTGTAGGTTAGTGTTCTGTAGGACAGTGTTCTGTAGGTCAGTGTTCTGTAGGTCAGTGTTCTGTAGGTCCGTGTTCTGTAGGTCAGTGTTCTGTAGGTTAGTGTTCTGTAGGTCAGTGTTCTGTAGGTCAGTGTTCTGTAGGTTAGTGTTCTGTAGGTCAGTGTTCTGTAGGACAGTGTTCTGTAGGTTAGTGTTCTGTAGGTCAGTGTTCTGTAGGTCAGTGTTCTGTAGGTCAGTGTTCTGTAAGTCAGTGTTCTGTAGGTTAGTGTTCTGTAGGACATTCAGGACAGTTCTGTAGGGCATCATGGTAGGAGGCAGAGTTATATTGGCTGTAGGTCACTGTAGGAGTGGCATGTAGTGTTCTGTAGGACATAGACTAGTAGGCAGAGTTGTCATGGCAATAGGAGTGTTCTGTAGGGTATGGAAGGTAGAGGTGGAGGTGGGGGCAGTAGGTAGGTGGAGAACGTCATCGCCCTTTCCATCCTTGCCACGATCTGCAACACATATAATCCATTATGACATTTCATATTTAAGTTAAGATAAAGATATTCCCTTTAAATATATAATTTGTCCTCACAGGCAGATATAAAGCCCATGTTTGTAATTCTGCCAGATCGCTCAAGTTCACCTCACCTCTGGCTAGCTGAAGGACACACAGAGGATGCGTGCCCAAATGGCACTGTATTCCATTCAAGTGCACTACTTTAACCTATGGGCCGTGGTCAAAAGTAGTGCACTAAATAGGGAATAGGGTGGTATTTGGGATTCAGACGGAGATCTGCAGTCAGTGCAGTAAGCCTAGCACACTCCTCTCTGCCAGGCCAGCCTAACGCTACAGGGAGCAGCTCTAATACATTTTGAGCTTTGTATTTGATCTATGTTAGCAATCTGGCACGTATGATGGACTAATGAAACAAATACCAAAATATAGTTTTCCTTTAAGGGATTTGTCTCCCACACTCTGAGCCTTGTCCAGGACTGAGCAGTAAAGCTCTGCAGTAATGGCCCTCCCTGCTCCACACGGTTGTCAATGTTATTGCACTATTAGCTTAGCTTCTCTCCAATACATGTCCTTTTGGAATCTGCTAGCTAGATGAGAGAAATCTGCAACTGTAGGTCAGTTGGGAGGCACACTTTCTGCTGTGTGCAGGAATGAAAAGCTGGAGGCGTTTGTCCTCCGCTCGGCTCCCTTCCTCCCCCCCTCTCTCCAGCCTGTCAGCCCCCCCCCCCCCCCACCCACCCCTCTCTCCAGCCTGCCAGCACCCCTCCCCTCCTCTCCCCCCTCCACTTCTCCCACCAGCACCCCTCCCCTCCCCTCTCCCCCCTCTCTCCAGCCTGCCAGCACCTCTCCTCTCCTCTCCTCTCCTCTCCTCTCCTCTCCTCTCCTCTCCTCTCCTCTCCTCTCCTCTCCTCTCCTCTCCTCTCCTCTCCTCTCCTCTCCTCTCCTCTCCTCTCCTCTCCTCTCCTCTCCTCTCCTCTCCTCTCCCCCCTCTCTCCAGCCTGCCAGCACACCTCCTCTCCTCTCCTCTCCCCCCTCTCTCTAGCCTCCCAGCACCCCTCCCCTCCTCTCCTCTCCTCTCCCCCCTCTCTCTAGCCTCCCAGCACCCCTCCTCTCCTCTCCTCTCCTCTCCCCCCTCTCTCCAGCCTGCCAGCACCCCTCCTCTCCTCTCCTCTCCCACCTCTCTCTAGCCTCCCAGCACCCCTCCTCTCCTCTCCCTCCTCTCTCCAGCCTGCCAGCACCCCTCCTCTCCCGTTCTCCTACCAGCACCAACACTGACAGTCCCTCACATTCCCACGTACCCCTGCTCTCTCTCTCTCTCAGCTCTAACTTCTGCCACCCATCAGCTCCGCCCCCATCTCCTGGTGCTATTACCATGGTAACGCCTACATCAGAGGCCAAAGCACCCCCATGTGTATTTCTCTTTCTGTTTTAATCAGGACATATTGGGGATTAGTACACAGGCCTCTAAAGCCTATTGGCATGCATGTGTGTGTGGTTGCGTGTAGTGTGTGTTTGGTCACGGATGTAGTGGGGAGGAATAACACATACTGAACAACATACATATAATATGTAGAAACAACTATTACATTTAATTGGATAACATCATAAAAAGCTTGTACATACCTGTTACCCTTCACACAGAGAGGCCAACTCTGTGTCTTATTGGTTGCCGGGGATAGAAGGTGGGGATTTGGGGTTAGAGGGACTCCTGTTAAGTCACATGACATGAGGAAGGAGGAGAGACTGGAGGAGAGACAGGAGGAGACACAGGAGGAGAGACAGGAGGAGACACAGGAGGAGAGACAGGAGGAGTGACAGGAGGAGCGACAGGAGGAGAGACAGGAGGAGAGAGAGGAGGAGAGACAGGAGGAGAGACAGGAGGAGAGACAGGAGGAGAGACAGGAGGAGAGACAGGAGGAGGGACAGGAGGAGAGACAGGAGGAGAGACAGGAGGAGGGTCTAGGAGGGTATAAAACATAGCGATCTCTAATCTCTATGGTATAGATTGTCCTCCACTGCAGAACCAGGAGGGTATAGATTATCCTCCACTGCAGAACCAGGAGGGTATAGAATGTCCTCCACTGCAGAACCAGGAGGGTATAGAATGTCCTCCACTGCAGAACCAGGAAGGTATAGAATGTCCTCCACTGCAGAACCAGGAGGGTATAGATTGTCCTCCACTGCGGAACCAGGAGGGTATAGAATGTCCTCCACTGCAGAACCAGGAGGGTATAGAATGTCCTCCACTGCAGAACCAGGAGAGTATAGATTGTCCTCCACTGCAGAACCAGGAGGGTATAGAATGTCCTCCACTGCAGAACCAGGAGGGTATAGAATGTCCTCCACTGCAGAACCAGGAGGGTATAGAATGTCCTCCACTGCAGAACCAGGACGGTATAGAATGTCCTCCACTGCAGAACCAGGAGGGTATAGAATGTCCTCCACTGCAGAACCAGGAGGGTATAGAATGTCCTCCACTGCAGAACCAGGAGGGTATAGAATGTCCTCCACTGCAGATCCAGGAGGGTATAGAATGTCCTCCACTGCAGATCCAGGAGGGTATATAATCTATAATAGCAGCAGAGGGAATAAAACAGGAGAGAGAGTCCAGGAGGGGATCGAAAACCTCTGCAGCAGAACTAGGAAGGTATAGATTCTATACTATACTCCACTGCACAACCATGGCTCTGATGTTTCCTGTTATATGACATGAGGAGTGACAGGCATATGATCCAAGAGGACAGTCCTGGAGCGTATATAGAACATACTGGTCCCTATACTATAGAACACCTCTGCTGTAGAATCAGGGGCCAGGTAGATTCTATTCTACAGTAGAATCAGGGTCCAGGTAGATTCTATTCTACAGTAGAATCAGGGTCCAGGTAGATTCTATACTGCAGTAGAATCAGGGTCCAGGTAGATTCTATTCTACAGTAGAATCAGGGTCCAGGTAGATTATATTCTACAGTAGAATCAGGGTCCAGGTAGATTCTATTCTACAGTAGAATCAGGGTCCAGGTAGATTCTATTCTACAGTAGAATCAGGGGCCAGGTAGATTCTATTCTACAGTAGAATCAGGGTCCAGGTAGATTCTATTCTACAGTAGAATCAGGGTCCAGGTAGATTCTATTCTACAGTAGAATCAGGGTCCAGGTAGATTCTATTCTACAGTAGAATCAGGGTCCAGGTAGATTCTATTCTACAGTAGAATCAGGGTCCAGGTAGATTCTATTCTACAGTAGAATCAGGGGCCAGGTAGATTCTATTCTACAGTAGAATCAGGGGCCAGGTAGATTCTATTCTACAGTAGAATCAGGGGCCAGGTAGATTCTATTCTACAGTAGAATCAGGGTCCAGGTAGATTCTATTCTACAGTAGAATCAGGGTCCAGGTAGATTCTATTCTACAGTAGAATCAGGGTCCAGGTATATTCTATTCTACAGTAGAATCAGGGCTCTCTCTGATGCCTCATCATCAGCTGGCTGGGTTGTGTTGTGTTGACATCACTCTGAGTGATGTCACGTTGCTCTGCCTCAGCTGCTTCGTCAGCGGTTGGTTGGTTGGTTGGTTGGCTCGGTCGCACGGTGAAGACAGGAGGAGAGTACAACCAAGGGCTCAGTAACAGCACAGTACAGAACACACTACACGCTTAGAAAAAAGGGTTCCTAAAGGGTTCTTCGGCTGCCCCCCATAGGATAACCCTTTTTGGTTCCAGGTAGAACCATTTTGGTTCCAGGTAAAACTATTTTGGGTTCCATGTAGAACCCTCTCTGGAAAGGGTTCTACCTGCAACCAAAAAAAGGTTATTCAAAGGGTTCTCCTATGGGGACAGCCGAAGAACCATTTTAGGTCCTAGATAGCGCCTTTTTTTTCTAAGAGTGTAAACACTGTTCTCCATCTGCATCACAACATAGAAAAGAGTCCCTGGTCTGCTTTAGGGCTCTCAGACCATTCACTTCTACTCCCTTTCACTGTCTGCCTCATTCGCTCCCCTACCAGAAGACAAGGGCTCCGTTAAAAGCAGCCAATGTGGCTAGTTGTCATGGAGTTGTGCTTCCCGGGGCAACAATGGTTCTTTTCATTCCAACAGCACAGTTGTCAGTTGGTTAGTTCTGACAGGGAGGGAGCTCGGCAGTGTTACTGCACTATTAGGAGGAACACTCTGATCCACATAATATACTAATGTTCCACACTGTTGTTCATAATCCACAAGACCAGATCTTTGTCCAAGTCAACCTACATACGCTATTGGTTTTGATTTGCATATTATAAAGTGTAGTTTTGGCTTCAAGATAATATGCTAAACAATACAAAGGAATGATTCTAATTTCATTAAATAAATGGGTGAGGAGAGGAGTTAAGAAGCTACCATTCCTTATGAGAGAGAGATGGTCTAAAGCTGTACAGCATTGAAGCTAGTTAGGAGGCTATAACCTGGGTTGGAGAGTAAGTCAGAGACCACTATGATGACCACCAATCGGAGACCACTATGATGACAGATCGAATGATGACCACCAATCAGAGACCACTATGATGACAGATCGAATGATGACCACCAATCAGAGACCACTATGATGACAGACCGAATGACGACCACCAATCAGAGACCACTATGATGACAAACCAAATGATGACCACCAATCAGAGACCACTATGATGACAAACCAAATGTGTTTGATGGATCCTTTTAGTCTTCTTCTAATGCCTATTAAGGGGAAAGTCATCCAAAAGTAATCAGATTAAGTTACTGAGTTTGGGTAATCCAAAAGTTGCATTACTGATTTTGCACACGTAACTAGTAACTGTAACGGATTACATTTACAAAGTAACCTGCCCAAGCCTGGCTATAGCGAAGCACATGGCAACCAGTGGTAACCAGTAATCCAGGGTAGTAACCAGTAGTTACCATTAGTAACCAGTAGTTAACAGCAGTCCAGGATAGTAACCAGTAGTTACCAGTAGTCCAGGGTAGTCAGTAGTTACCACTAACCAGTAGTCCAGGGTATTAACCAGTAGTTACCAGTAGTAACCAGTAGTTACCACTAACCAGTAGTTCACCAGTAGCATGATGGGGTGCCTCATCACTAGTCATCAGTAGTCATCACTTGTCATCCAGGCTGGCTTTGAACTGGAACTGGGCCTCCAGATCCATTTTATCAAAGGTCCTCATGTTGGTCTCCTCCCTGACCCGGTCCCGTACGTGGAAGGAGGCGCGGGCGGTAGAGCGAGCACTCTCCAGCACGGCTCTCTTCTCCCTGAAGATCTGCTCACTCTTCTCCAGCTTCCTCTCGATGGACTGGAGGAGCTCCATCCTCCTGGCCTGCTCCTCCTCCTCCACACGCTGTCTGTTAAGTCGCTGTAGTCTCTCCTTCTCCTGCCTGCTCTGTACTGCTCTCTGGGACTTCTCCTTGGTCCTCTCTTCTGCCACCAGAGCTGCCTGCTGGGCCCGTCTCTCCGCCTCCTTGGCCCGGGCCTCCACCTGCTGTTGCTGCTGTTTCTCCCTCTTCTCCGCAGACCTCCTGGCCTTCTGAATCTGCTGCTCCTCCCTCTTAGCCTTCTCCTTCAGCTCCTTGTCTCTCCTCTCTACCATCTGTTCATAGTTCTCCAGGGAGCGGCTCAGCTTCTCCTCCGCAGCCTTCCGCGCCTCCTCCCACTCCTCCTCCTCTCTCCGGGCGATCTCCCTGATGAGGGCTGCGTGGCGCCTCCTCTCAGCCCGGTTCAGTCCCCGGCGCTCCTCGTGGGCCTGGTGCTCCTTCTCCTGCTTCTTCAGCTCGGCCGTGGTGAGTTTCTCCTTGAGGAGGATCTGCTCTTGCTCCAGCACTGCAGCCCTTTCCTCCTCCAGAGCCTTGAGGTTCTGTTCCTGCTGCTCCTTCTTCTGTTTCTCCTCCCTGGCAGCCTGCTGGAGCCTCTGCTGCCTACTGCGCTCCTGCTGCTCCGCCAGCTCCCTCCGCCGCTCCTCGCTCTCCGCAACCTGGCGCAGCTTAGCGGCCGACGACTCCCTCTCCTGCTGGCTGAGCCGGCGCTGGCGGTGGGACACCTGGGACTGCCACGCCCGCTGGCACTGCAGCACCGCCCGTTGCTTCTCCCGGTCCTCCCGCTCCCGCTGCAGGTCCCCCAGGCGCTTCTCACTGTCCCACTGCAGGTGAGCCACGTACCGCGTCTGGCTCATGATGTCTTCCTCCTGGTACCGGGCCAGCATCAGAGCAGCGATCTTCCTGTCCCGCTCCGGCACCGCCTTCAGCCCCCGCCGACGCACCTCCTTGACGATGCGCTCCACCTTCTGGGTGGTCTGGAGGGAGTGGCTGAGGTCCCCCAGGCTGAGGCTCCTCCCCATCAAGGAGTTGAAGGTGGCCAGGGTGCGGGCACGGGGGGAGGAGGACTTGGCCCAGTGGTCTCTTGGTCCATCCCAGCTGTAGGAGGAGGAGGCGCCGGACTCCTCTCCCGAGGAGGTGCAGGTGGGGGTAGAGTTGGTGGTGGAGGTGGAGATGGTATCCATCCTCCTTTGTAGGGACTCTAGGGAGTGGCTCTTCCCTCTGCCCTTTGGAGTGGACACAGGGTGGCCGTTGTGGTGAGGGAACGGCCCACCTAGACCCCCTGTGATGCCGTTGAGAGCTGCTGTAGTCGGGGTGACTGGGCTCTGCATGGAACTCTTGAACATGGTGGAGGTCATGGAGGTGGTTGTTCTGGGGAAGGAGGAGGGTTTGGAGGCTGATCTGGGGAAGGTGTTGGAGGCTTTCGGCGTGGTGGTGGTGCTGCTGGGGATCTTTCTGACCACTGGAGGTGGACCTGAGACAGGGCGGGGTGCCTTGGTTAGTTCTGAGGATTTAGGACGTTTAGCAGAACCAGAACCACAGTACACACCTTTAGATGATGAGGACACAGAGCTGAATGAGCTGGTTTTAGAGGACTGCAGAGAGCTACTTTTAGCTAGAGGAGTTGTGCTAGTTTTATTAATGCTTGGACCTGATGTTGTAGTAGGACTGGAGGCCTGTCCAGTACTACTGGGGGAAGGTTTAGATGTAGTAGGACTGGAGGCCATAGGGCCTGGTTTAGATAGCTGAGTTAAGCTGGGTGCTCTGTGCTGTTCCTCTGTAGATAATGCAGCATGTCTGGGTGCTCTGTGCTGTTCCTCTGTAGATAATGCAGCATGTCTGGGTGCTCTGTGCTGTTCCTCTGTAGATAATGCAGCATGTCTGGGTGCTCTGTGCTGTTCCTCTGTAGATAATGCAGCATGTCCGTTGACTGCAGCCTGAAGGATCCTCCTCTTATCTTCCCTTATGATCCTCTCTCTCTCCTCCCGGCATGCTCTCAGCTTGGCGTGCCTGTCCTTCTCATACACCTCAAACATGCCAGTCGCCACGCGCATGGACCGTCCCGGGGCCTCACGGGCGAAGTCTGACAGCGGGCGCGACAGGATCTCCACGGGTTTGACCCCGCAGCGGGCGCAGGCCTCCAGGGAGCGGGGGCTGGTCAGGACGTAGCGGCTTCCCTCCGCCACCGGGGTGTCGAAGTTATACAGGTCTAGGTGCAGCTTGGGGCATGGTTCTCTGGGCTCTGGGTCGCTGCTTGGAGGCTGGAAGTCTTGAGGTAGAGGGTTCGGAGCTTGGCTGCTGTCCGGAGGGAGAGTTGCTGCTTCCTGACTGACCGGAGGGCTCTGTAGCTGGGTGTGTGGACTGGGAGGCTGGAGGTCTGGAGGGGGAGTTGCTGCCTCCTGACTGACCGGAGGGCTCTGTAGCTGGGTGTGTGGACTGGGAGGCTGGAGGTCTGGAGGGGGAGTTGCTGCCTCCTGACTGACCGGAGGGCTCTGTAGCTGGGTTTGTGGACTGGGAGGCTGGAGGTCTGGAGGGGGAGGAGGCGGAAGCTGGGGCTGGGTGTGTGGACTGGGAGGACTGGCCTCCTGTGCAACAGGGGGAGGGGCTACCATCCTCTCCCCCAGCCCAGCATAGTGTGTGGATGTGGTCTCTGCATCACTGCCACACACACCCTCGCCCTCCTCTGTTGCTTTCCCATCACCTTGGTCTGGTAGTCTGGTGGGTGCAGAGGCCTCCATCTGTTTCCCCTTGCTCTGGTCCTCTGGCTCAGATGGGTCAACCATAGCTGGCTAATATTAGAACGAGGGAGGGAGGGAGGGAGGGAGGGAGGGAGGGAATTAATGTAGAGGAATGGAGTGAATAGAAGAGAGAGTTTAAGCAGCAGGATTATATCAGGCCATCTCTGTCCTGCTCTGTCCAGGGCGTAATCTGTCTCTGTCTGTGTCTGTCTGTCTGTCTGTCTGTGTGGGTGAGGGAATATCTGGGTGAGGGAATATCTAGCGCATATTTTACATGCATGGATGGTGCTGCATACATTCATACATACATTCATACATACATTCATACATACATTCTCTTTCATGATTCACATATGCTGATTGTGCTCCGGTTGAGGCATCCTATCTTCAGGGGAATTTAGTTACTTAATCAATAACAACATAGTAATGGAATTATCCTACGATGATGGGAATCCTATTCATTTATATGAATTCTATTAGTTAAAAATAATTAAATGATTCAATTTCTCACTCTTTTACATGGCTACGAACAAGCACAGGCTGCCGGCTGCAATGCACATATCATACACAGGCCGTATACAGGCCGTATACATAGCCTAACAGACTTAACACCTTATTACAGGCAGCTCTTTCCAAATCCCAGTTAAATGTGCATTACATAGAATAGAATAGAAAAGAGCCATACAATAAAAAATATTAAAGGCACTTTTAAATCTAATTATATTTTATTACTTGTTAATTAGTAATTTAATAGGCTTACACACATCAAAAATAGTGTGTTACCATGTTAAAACGGATCTATAATAAGGCCTATGTCTCCCAAAACAACTCCTGCCACATCGCATCAACACAGATGACACATCTCACCCCAAAACGAGACAGTTTTTTTCCCCCCAGATTACATTTTAAAAAATCATTAACATTAATAGGCTATATAGCCTACTGACTGAAACAAAACACTCACTAACCTGCCACTTTGACAATTGTTTCCTAAACCGATGCTTTCTAGTTCCAAATGAGTGCGTTTAGTCCCCTCCACACGCTGCATACTACCAGGTGACGGAGGAATTACTCCGCTGACAGACCCAGCGATGGAAGATCACACGCGTCACTGCGACCCCTCAGCGACGCGACACAGACACGGTCTTTCTCCGTCTGTTACAGAGAGCCGTTCTTGATGACACGACTGGATGCAGTCTTTCAACTCTGCGTGTTTACATTTATCTGCAGCCTCTATTTTTTTTTATTTATTTATTTTTTTTTTTTTTTACCGCAAATGGCTTGTTGTTTTTTTCTACTAGGCTATATTATGTGGGTTGGTCCTTGCTTAGTCTCTGTGCTAGGCTGCTGTGCTAAGTCCCTCCATCACTCCATCCCTCCGTCCCTCCATCCCTCCGTCCCTCCGTCCCTCCATCCCTCCATCCCTCCATCTCTCCATCCCTCCATCCCTCCGTCCCTCCATCTCTCTCTCCCTCCGTCCCTCCATCCCTCCGTCCCTCCGTCCCTCCGTCCCTCCATCCCTCCGTCCCTCCATCTCTCCGTCACTCCAACCCTCCGTCCCTCCGTCCCTCCATCCCTCCGTCCCTCCGTCCCTCCATCCCTCCATCCCTCCGTCCCTCCATCTCTCCGTCACTCCATCCCTCCGTCCCTCCGTCCCTCCATCCCTCCGTCCCTCCATCCCTCCATCTCTCCATCCCTCCATCCCTCCGTCTCATCTCTTCATCCGCTACTATAGCCCCGCCTGCTGCTGCTGCTGCTTGTGACAATATGGTAAAAAAATATTGTGCAATGGCACTGCAATGCAATCCCCCCTTCTCCTTTTGTCTGCTCATCCTACATTATAAAACGACAATATTATAAAATTACTGAAATAATAGAATAATAGAATATTTGATTATTTCCAGAATATAGCATAATAGCATTTATTCTCTATTTTGCAGCAATATAATGAAGGCCTATGTAGGCCATATGAAGCCTGTAATTGTAAACGAACGACCACTAAGATTTTTATACAACGTTATATTTCATAGGCTTTAGTAGAAAACAAATCGAAAAACAGTAGTTGCACAGTAACTAGCTTACCTTATTAAAGATCCCGAAAGCTTCCAAAAAATACATGTTTATTATTCAAGCTATTAATAGACAGAATGCTGTGTTCAACGTTCTAATACTGTGTTATTTTATCCATCTGCAGCTCGCCATCTGCCATAGACGGTGTAAATCTGCCAGTGGGCTTTCGTGGGGGTGGCCAAGACCGTAATGAACCAAGATAGACACTAGGGGATGCTGTAGGCTCATGGTGTTAGCTGTACAACGCTGTAATTTACAGTGCCTTCAGAAAGTATTAATACCCCTTGACGTATTCCACATTTTCAGTTTTTTAGACATTTTTGCAAATCTCATGGATGATTTTCTTAAATTGTATGTGGAGGCGTCACCGGCTGGAGCGCCGTTATGTATGTTATGTATCAGACCCATGGCCCAGCGTCGTCCAGGGTAGGGGAGGGAATGGCCGGCAGGGATGTAGAGCATGGCGTTTGCAACGCCAGGGTTGTGGGTTCATTTCCCACGGGGGGCCAGTATAAAACATAATAATAATAATAATACATAAAAAAAACAAGATAATGTAAGTCGCTCTGGATAAGAGCGTCTGCTAAATGACGTAAATGTAAATGTATTTTATAAATGGTCTAATAAATGAAATCAAACAATCAATTGTGCAACATTTGCCCATTATTCTTTTCAAAATTATTCAAGCTCTGTCAAATTGGTTGTTGATCATTGCTAGACAACCATTTTCAGGTCTTGTCATAGGTTTTCAAGTAGATTTAAGTCAAAACTGTAACTCGGCCACTCAGGAACATTCACTGTCTTCTCCAATGTAGATTTGGCCTTGGGTTTTAGGTTATTGTCCTGCTGAAAACTGAATTCATCTGGTAGAAAGCAGACTGAACCAGGTTTTCCTCTAGGATTTTGCCTGTGCTTAGCTCCATTCCGTTAATTTTTTTATCTTGAAAAACTCCCCGGTCCTTAACAATTACAAGGATACCCATAACATAATGCAGCCACCACCATGCTTGAAGATATGGAGAGTGGTACTCAGTAACGTGTTTAGTGCCTTGTTGCAAACAAGATGCATGTTTTGGAATATTTTATTTCTGTACAGGCTTCCTTCTTTTCACTCTGTCATTTAGGTTAGTATTGTGGAGTAACTACAATGTTGTTGATCCATCCTCAGTTTTCTCCTATCACAGCCATTAAACTGTAACTGTTTTTAAGTCACCATTGGCCTCATGGTGAAATCTCTCAGCGGTTTAATTCCTCTCCGGCAGCAGAGTTAGGAAGGACGCCTGTATCTTTGTAGTGACTGGGTGTATTGATACACTATCCAAAGTGTAATTCATATCTTCACCATGCTCAAAGGGTTGTTCAATGTCTTCTTTTTAAATTTTTACCCATCTACCAATAGGGGCCCTTCTTTGCGAGGCATTGGAAAACCATCCCCTGGTCTTTGTGGTTGAATCTGTGTTTGAAATTCACTGCTCGACTGAGGGACCTTACAGATAATTATATGTGTGGGGTACAGAGATGAGGTAGTCATTCAAAAATCATGTTAAACACTATTATTGCACACAGAGTGAGTCCATGCAACTTATTATGTGACAGGTTAAGGAGAATTTTACAGCAGAAAACGTAATTCCACTTTGACATTATGGGGGTATTGTGTGTAAGCCAGTGAGACAAAAACTATATTTAATCCATTTGAAATTCAGGCTGTAACAACAACACGTGTAAAAAGTCAAGGGGTGTGAATACTTTCTGAAGGCACTGTATCAGAAAGCATTTTGAGAGAGAGAGAGAGAGAGAGAGAGAGAGAGAGAGACAGCGAGAGCGACAGAGAGAGAGAGACAGAGAGAGCGACAGAGAGAGAGACAGAGAGAGCGACAGATAGAGAGAGAGAGAGAGAGAGAGAGAGAGAGAGACAGAGAGAGAAAGAGAGAGAGACAGTCTGTCCTATCTGGTGTCCTGTGTGATGCTCCCTCTAATTCTCTTGAGTCTCTCTCTCTGTCTCTCTCTCTCTCTCTCTCTCTCTCTCTCTCTCTCTCTCTCTCTCTCTCTCTCTCTCTTTCTCTCTCTGTCTCTGTCTCTCTCTCTCTCTCTTCTCTCTCTCTCTCTCTCTCTCTCTCTCTCCTTCTATCCTTTTCTC